>NC_053494.1:223443499-223508499 GCF_905171775.1 Rana temporaria | reverse complement strand
CCCCTTGTTGCTCGGGGTTGGCTCCATATTTGGGGTGATTTCCCGCCGTGGGTTCAGATTTTTCTCGCGGCGCTCGGCTCGGGCCCTGTGGCCCCTCGTTGCTCAGGGTTGGCTCCATTTTTGGGGCGATTTCCCGCCGTGGGTTCAGATTTTTCTCACGGTGCTAGGCTTGGGTCCTGTGGCCCCTCGTTGCTCAGGGTTGGCTCCATTTTTGGGGCGATTTCCCGCTGTGGGTTCAGATTTTCCTCGCGGCGCTCGGCTCGGGTCCGGTGGCCCCTTGTTGCTCGGGGTTGGCTCCATTTTTGGGGCGATTTCCCGCCGTGGGTTCAGATTTTTCTCGCGGCGCTCGGCTCGGGTCCCATGGCCCCTCGTTGCTCGGGGTTGGCTCCATTTTTGGGGCGATTTCCCGCCGTTGGGTTCGGATTTTTCTCGCGGCGCTCGGCTCGGGTCCCGGGAACATCTCAGGAATATCTGGAGAGACAATGGCTGGCCGGCCCCTCCCCTCGCGGTCGGGATGAATAGAATCCCTGAGAATTATTCGGATACCGCAAACGATATTGAGAAAGTCGCCACAATTGCGGTTTCATTTCAGAGAATCGATTGGCTGCCAACCGCGATATTAAAAATAAACATTGAGGCTGAAGAAATGTTTCATAAAAAACGCGGATTTTCTGTCCGTTTGTCAGATTGCTTTGTCTGTGTTTCTGTAACGTGAGCCGCCGCTTTGCACATCCATCAAACGGCCAGGCCTGGGGGGCCCGCCACGGGGCCCGGCTCTCCGCTTTCCCAAAAAATCAGGGACACATTTTATTGTATGAGATATTAGAAATCCCCCCTCCCCCGTTATGGGCCTGGGCAGCGTCCCCCCGTCTGCCCCTCTGTGCTCTGCACTCAGGTTTAGTATAGATGGGGGGTCGGTATATAACAGATGGGGGGGTCAGTATATAATAGATGGGGGGTCGGTATAGTATAGATGGGGGGTCGGTATAGTATAGATGGGGGGTCAGTATATAATAGATGGGGGGTCGGTATAGTATAGATGGGGGGTCGGTATATAACAGATGGGGGGGTCAGTATAGTATAGATGGGGGGTCGGTATATAACAGATGGGGGGTCGGTATATAACAGATGGGGGGTCAGTATAGTATAGATGGGGGGTCAGTATATAACAGATGGGGGGTCAGTATTAAATAGATGGGGGGTCAGTATATAATAGATGGGGGGTTGGTATAGTATAGATGGGGGGTCGGGGTAGTACAGATGGGGGGGTCAGTATGTAATAGATGGGGGGGTCAGTATATAACAGATGGGGGGTCGGTATAGTATAGATGGGGGGTTGGTATAGTATAGATGGGGGGTTGGTATAAATGGGGGGTCAGTATATAACAGATGGGGGGTCAGTATATAATAGATGGGGGGTCGGTATAGTATTGATGGGGGTCAGTATATAATAGATGGGGGGTTGGTATAGTATAGATGGGGGGTCGGTATAGTATAGATGGGGGGTCAGTATATAACAGATGGGGGGTCAGTATATACCAGATGGGGGGTCGGTATAGTATTGATGGGGGTCAGTATATAATAGATGGGGGGTTGGTATAGTATAGATGGGGGGTCGGTATAGTATAGATGGGGGGGTCAGTATATAACAGATGGGGGGTTGGTATACTATAGATGGGGGGTCGGTATAGTATAGGTGGGGGGGTCAGTATATAACAGATGGGGGGTCAGTATATAATAGATGGGGGGTCGGTATATA
This sequence comes from Rana temporaria, assembly GCF_905171775.1. Lineage (NCBI taxonomy): Eukaryota > Metazoa > Chordata > Amphibia > Anura > Ranidae > Rana > Rana temporaria. The sequence goes on along the minus strand of NC_053494.1, from coordinate 223,506,740 downwards.
ACAGATGGGGGGGTCAGTATATAAAAGATGGGGGGTCGGTATAGATGGGGGGGTCGGTATATAACAGATAGGGGGTCGGGGTAGTACAGATGGGGGGTCAGTATGTAATAGATGGGGGGTCAGTATATAATAGATGGGGGGTTGGTATAGTATAGATGGGGGGTTGGTATAGATGGGGGGGTCAGTATATAACAGATGGGGTGTCAGTATATAATAGATGGGGGTCAGTATATAACAGATGGGGGGTCAGTATATAACAGATGGGGGGTTGGTATAGTATAGATGGGGGGTCAGTATATAACAGATGGGGGGTCAGTATATACCAGATGGGGGGTCGGTATAGTATTGATGGGGGTCAGTATATAATAGATGGGGGGTTGGTATAGATGGGGGGTCGGTATAGTATAGATGGGGGGTCAGTATATAACAGATGGGGGGTCGGTATAGTATTGATGGGGGTCAGTATATAATAGATGGGGGGTCGGTATAGATGGGGGGGTCGGTATATAACAGATAGGGGGTCGGGGTAGTACAGATGGGGGGGTCAGTATGTAATAGATGGGGGGGTCAGTATATAACAGATGGGGGGTCGGTATAGTATAGATGGGGGGTTGGTATAGTATAGATGGGGGGTTGGTATAGATGGGGGGTCAGTATATAACAGATGGGGGGTCAGTATATAATAGATGGGGGGTCAGTATATACCAGATGGGGGGTCGGTATAGTATTGATGGGGGTCAGTATATAATAGATGGGGGGTTGGTATAGTATAGATGGGGGGTCGGTATAGTATAGATGGGGGGTCAGTATATAACAGATGGGGGGTTGGTATACTATAGATGGGGGGTCGGTATAGTATAGGTGGGGGGGTCAGTATATAACAGATGGGGGGTCAGTATATAATAGATGGGGGGTCGGTATATAACAGATGGGGGGGTCAGTATATAATAGATGGGGGGTCGGTATAGATGGGGGGGTCGGTATATAACAGATAGGGGGTCGGGGTAGTACAGATGGGGGGGTCAGTATGTAATAGATGGGGGGTCAGTATGTAATAGATGGGGGGGTCAGTATAGTATAGATGGGGGTTGGTATAGTATAGATGGGGGGTTGGTATAGATGGGGGGGTCAGTATATAACAGATGGGGTGTCAGTATATAATAGATGGGGGGTCAGTATATAACAGATGGGGGGTCAGTATATAACAGATGGGGGGTTGGTATAGTATAGATGGGGGGTCAGTATATAACAGATGGGGGGTCAGTATATACCAGATGGGGGGTCGGTATAGTATTGATGGGGGTCAGTATATAATAGATGGGGGGTTGGTATAGATGGGGGGTCGGTATAGTATAGGTGGGGGGTCAGTATATAATAGATGGGGGGTCGGTATATAACAGATGGGGGGGTCAGTATATAATAGATGGGGGTCGGTATATAACAGATGGGGGGTCAGTATATAACAGATGGGGGGTCGGTATAGATGGGGGTCAGTATAGTATAGATGGGGGGTCAGTATAGTATAGATGGGGGTCAGTATATAACAGATGGGGGTCAGTATATAATAGATGGGGGGGTCGGTATAGATGGGGGGTCGGTATAGTACAGATGGGGGGGTCGGTATAGTATAGATGGGGGGGGTCAGTATAGATGGGGGGTCGGTATAGTACAGATGGGGGGTCGGTATAGTATAGATGGGGGGGTCAGTACAGATGGGGGGTCAGTATAGTATAGATGGGGGTCAGTATATAACAGATGGGGGGTCAGTATATAATAGATGGGGGGGTCGGTATAGATGGGGGGTCGGTATAGTACAGATGGGGGGGTCGGTATAGTATAGATGGGGGGGTCAGTATAAATGGGGGGTCGGTATAGTACAGATGGGGGTCAGTATAGTATAGATGGGGGGGTCAGTACAGATGGGGGGTCGGTATAGTATAGATGGGGGGTCAGTATATAAGTAATGTGAAAAATATACTACAGCGCTAATTAAATAATCAATTCCACGTGCACCTAAATAAAAAAACTAATCAGGGAGAACACTCCATAAACTGTGAATTACTAATATGTCCTTAATTAGTGCACAGTGATTAGCAGGATTCCATGCAGGGAAAAATCACTCTCTTCAATCTGAATGCTAATCCAGCCCTCCACCGCTGTGATCAGATGATACAGGCACTCACACGATACAGGCACTCACACTCACGACTTAGGAACCCATGAGTAAATCGCGTGCCTGTGACGTAACGCGTAGGGAGGAGCCTGCGATCGAATCCGAGTGCATCGGATCGAGCTGAGGAAACAGCATACTGAGTGGCGTTTTCATGCTTTACTGAAAGCGGGGATTCGTGAGTGCATATGTCAATGCTCTGATTACATTTTTGATCTGTCATCGAATATTGCGCAATGAGGTTTTTTCTCTTTTCTTTCATGCAATCCCTGTCTGTGAGTGCCTGTATCATCTGATCACAGCGGTGGAGGGCTGGATTAGCATTGAGATTGAAGAGAGTGATTTTTTCCCTGCATGGAATCCTGCTAATCACTGTGCACTAATTAAGGACATATTAGTAATTCACAGTTTATGGAGTGTTCTCCCTGATTAGTTTTCTTTGTACGTTTTATCACCTTTTAAGTTAATATTAGCGCATCTATATTTTATATGGGTCAGTATATAATAGATGGGGGGTCAGTATATAACAGATGGGGGGTCAGTATATAATAGATGGGGGGTCAGTATATAACAGATGGGGGGTCAGTATATAATAGATGGGGGGTCAGTATATAACAGATGGGGGGTCAGTATATAACAGATGGGGGGTCGGTATAGATGGGGGGTCAGTATAGTACAGATAGGGGGGTCAGTATAGTACAGATGGGGGGTCAGTAAATATGGGGGGTCAGTACAGTATAGATGGGGGGTCAGTATATAACAGATGGGGGGTCGGTATAGATGGGGGGTCGGTATAGTATAGATGGGGGGGTTGGTATGTAATAGATGGGGGGTCAGTATATAACAGATGGGGGGTCAGTATATAACAGATGGGGGGTTGGTATAGTATAGATGGGGGGTCGGTATAGTATAGATGGGGGGTCAGTATATAACAGATGGGGGGTCGGTATATAATAGTTGGGGGGGTCGGTATAGTATAGATGGGGGGGTCGGTATATAACAGATGGGGGGTTGGTATAGATGGGGGGTCAGTATATAACAGATGGGGGGTCCGTATAGATGGGGGGGTCAGTATATAACAGATAGGGGGTCGGTATATAATAGATGGGGGGTCAGTATAGTATAGATGGGGGGTCAGTATATAATAGATGGGGGGTCAGTATATAATAGATGGGGGGGTCGGTATAGATGGGGGGGTCCGTATATAATAGATGGGGGGTCGGTATAGATGGGGGGGTCAGTATAGTATAGATGGGGGGTCAGTATATAACAGATGGGGGGTCGGTATAGATGGGGGGTCAGTATATAACAGATGGGGGGGTCGGTATAGATGGGGGGGTCGGTATATAACAGATGGGGGGTCCGTATAGATGGGGGGGTCGGTATAGATGAGGGGTCAGTATATAACAGATGGGGGGTCAGTATAGTTGAAGAGAGTGATTTTTTCCCTGCATGGAATCCTGCTAATCACTGTGCACTAATTAAGGACATATTAGTAATTCACAGTTTATGGAGTGTTCTCCCTGATTAGTTTTCTTTGTACGTTTTATCACCTTTTAAGTTAATATTAGCGCATCTATATTTTATATGGGTCAGTATATAATAGATGGGGGGTCAGTATATAACAGATGGGGGGTCAGTATATAATAGATGGGGGGTCAGTATATAACAGATGGGGGGTCAGTATATAACAGATGGGGGGTCGGTATAGATGGGGGGTCAGTATAGTACAGATAGGGGGGTCAGTATAGTACAGATGGGGGGTCAGTAAATATGGGGGGTCAGTACAGTATAGATGGGGGGTCAGTATATAACAGATGGGGGGTCAGTATATAACAGATGGGGGTCATTCTCTGGGTTGGCACCTGAGTCAGTGTCGGAATTTGCGGCCCGCATACTTGTCATTCCTCCAGACGGAGCAGCAAGTGCGGAGGGTGCAGGTGGCCGGAGGGGTCGGAGGGTGCAGGTGGCCGGAGGGGCCGGAGGGTGCAGGTGGCCGGAGGGGCCGGGGGGTGCAGGTGGCCGGAGGGGCCGGGGGGGCTTCCTGGGGTCACTGAATGGTGGAACCGCAGCGATTTCACAGTGGAGAGAAGCAGATGTCTGTCCATCACAGGGAAGCCCCCCGCTGGGTGAGCGGGATATTAGATGACCATCTGGAGCATCATGTGACCCGAACACCTCGTCCCTTTCCCCGGCCACTTCTCCCGTCTTCACAATTCCTTCTGCTGAGTCAGCAGTAATGAGATAATCCCCTTCCCTGGAGGATTTCCACCGCCGCCGCCGCCATGATACATACAATGGCGTCCTATCAGAGGCACGCAATCCGCCTTATACCAGCAAATGTCTTATCTGTGACTTCTAATCCCAATATATAGAATATTTCTGTCCGAATGGAAGGCGGCGGAACAATTGGAAGGTTTTATTGTGAAGGAATCCGAGTTCAATGCGACCGGAGAAATCCGCCATCGTTATCCGAGATCAGCTTCACCGAAACATCGTCTACGTATCCGGGGGGGGGGAGGACATCGCGTCCTGCAGAGTCCGTCACATATATACAGTATATAGTATACAGACACTCTATATACAGTATATATATGGCTAGATTCAGAGAGAGTATCAGTAGATACGCCGTCGTAACTCTGAATCTGCGCCGTCCTAAATTTAAGTGTATTCCGGAAACCAGATACGCTTAAATTAGGCTAAGATACGAGCGGCGTAAGTCTCCTACGCCGTCATATCTTAGGGTGCATATTTACGCTGGCCGCTAGGTGGCGCTTCTGTTGTTTTCCGCGCCGAATATGCAAATGAGCAAAATACGCCGATTCACGAACGTACGTGCGCCCGTCGCATTTAGTTACGCCGTTTACGGAAGAGATACGCCGGCGTAAAGATAAAGCTGCTCCCTAGGTGGCGCCGCCCATGCAAGGTATGGACGTCGGAACAAGCGTATCTTTTTACGTCGTTTGCGTAAGTCGTACACGAATTGGGCTGTGCGTAAGTTACGTTCTTGTCGTAGGCAGTGTTCGACGTATCTTAGGCATTCTATCCGACGCATGCGCACTGGGATACGTCCACGGATGGCGCATGCGCACTGGGATACGTCCACGGACGGCGCATGCGCACTGGGATACGTCCACGGATGGCGCATGTGCACTGGAATACGTACACGGACGGCGCATGCGCCGTTCGTTGATAACGTCATTTACATGGGGTCATGCTTAATTTCCCTAAAACACGCCCACCTCTTCCTCACAGGGGAAATGTGATGTCAGAAGTGAACAGACGGCGCGGTGACTCGGTGAGGAAATGTGAACGGAGGGCGCGGTGACTCGGCGAGGAAATGTGATGTCAGAAGTGAACGGACGGCGCGGTGACTCGGCGATGAAATGTGGTGTCAGAAGTGAACGGACGGCGCGGTGACTCGGCGAGGAAATGTGATGTCAGAAGTGAACGGACGGCGCAGTGACTCGGCGAGGAAATGTGAACGGACGGCGCGGTGACTCGGCGAGGAAATGTGATGTCAGAAGTGAACAGACGGCGCGGTGACTCGGCGAGGAAATGTGATGTCAGAAGTGAACGGACGGCGCGGTGACTCGGCGAGGAAATGTGATGTCAGAAGTGAACGGACGGCGCGGTGACTCGGCGGGGGACTGGGATGTCAGACGTGAACGGACGGCGCGGTGACTCGGAGGGGGAAATGTGATGTCAGAAGTGAACGGACGGCGCGGTGACTCGGCGAGGAAATGTAAACGGACGGCGCGGTGACTTGGCGAGGAAATGTGAACAGACGGCGCGGTGACTCGGCGGGGGACTGGGATGTCAGAAGTGAACGGACGGCGCGGTGACTCGGCGGGGGACTGGGATGTCAGAAGTGAACGGACGGCGCGGTGACTCGGCGGGGGACTGGGATGTCAGACGTGAATGGATTGCGCGGTGACTCGGCGAGGAGATGTGAACGGACGGTGCGGTGACTCGGCGAGGAAATGTGAACGGACGGCGCGGTGACTCGTCAGGGGACTTGAATGTCAGACGTGAACAGACGGCGCGGTGACTCGGCGAGGAAATGTAAACGGACGGCGCGGTGACTTGGCGAGGAAATGTGATGTAAGAAGTGAACGGACGGCGCAGTGACTCGGCAAGGAAATGTGAACGGACGGCGCGGTGACTCGGCGGGGGACTGGGATGTCAGACGTGAATAGATTGCGCGGTGACTCGGCGAGGAAATGTGAACGGACGGCGCGGTGACTCGTCAGGGGACTTGGATGTCAGAAGTGAACGGACGGCGCGGTGACTCGGCGAGGAAACGTGAACGGACGGCGCGGTGACTTACGCAGTAGATTTGAATTCTGGGGGAAAGGTGGGCGGAGCTTAGCAGATTCCGGATCTCCTGACTGAAGTGACAATAAATTTGGGACCCCCCCCCTTTTCTGGAACGAAGACTTCCCTCCAATTAGTGGCAGCGAGCGCGCCTTGTCTCTACACGGTCTAATTGGGCAACGCCGAGGTAAATAGTCCTAATAAACCTAATAATACTCCGATCGCTGGCCGGCGTCCAAACTGCGCCTGAGTCACGTTGGGAGGAGCCGCGCCGGCCCGGGGACAGCGAATGGCGGATGTTTGTAAGATTATGGGGCCCCTGCGACTTTCCTCGCACGCAGAATCACTTTTCAGGTGTAAAATAACGTTGAGGGCGATGATCGGAATTCACTGATCGGCTGCATGCTGAGAGATTAGAATACTTTGTGTTCCCGTACATTGGCAGTCCAGGATCGGCCCTCGGGGCCGGTCACGTGAGGACTTGGCGTTGGGACACCATGGCGTGTGACGCTCCCGTCTGAGAAGGATTCTCCGGAATCACGCGGCGGTGACATGATGAGGAATGGCTCCCTATTAACTTATTAAATGTTTTGGCAGGCGGCGACGCGCGCGGAGCGCTGTAATTTATGGCCCCAATTTCCCACTTATTTCAGGCGGCAGAAGAAGGCGGACGATGTGATTGGATATTAGCAAAGTTTTGCAAACAATTACTTCCCTGGAGTGGCGATGAATCCACCGAGAAATGACAGCGAGCACGGGCGTGCCGAGCCGAATTCCGGCGCTGGAGGGCCAAACGTCTGCGGGGATCCTGAGAACCCCCAGAGGCCGAACCCCTAAAATACAAGAGCATTCCGGGGGCCCCTCTGTGGTGTAATCATATAGAGAGAATATTGGCCCGGATTCTCAAAGGACTTACGGCGGCGCAGCGCCATGTACGCCGTCGTAAGTCCAAATCCAACCCGTCGTATCTATGCGCCTGATTCTTACGCATAGATATCCATTAGATCCGACAGGCGTAAGTCTCTTACCGCGTCGGATCTAAACTGCTTTTTTTTTGGACCGCTAAGTTGCGCTTCCGTCGAATTCCGCGTCGAGTATGCAAATTAGCTAGATACGCGAATTCCCGAACGTATGCGCGGCCGACGCAGTAAAGTTACGATGTTTACGTTAGTCTTTACCCGGCGTATACCTGCCCCCGCTATATGAGGCGCAGCCAATGTTAAGTATGGCCGTCGTTCCCGCGTCAAAAATTTATAAAATTACGTTGTTTGCGTAAGTCGTCCGTGAATGCTGCTGGACGTAATTTACGTTCACGTCAAAACCAATGACGTCCTTGCAACGTCATTTGGAGCAATGCCCGCCGTCGTATCTATGCGCCTGATTCTTAGAATCGGTTACGCATAGATATCCTTTCAATCTGACAGGCGTAAGTCTCTTACACCGTCGGATCGTAACTGCAATTTTTCCCCCCCGCTAGGTGGCGCTTCCGTCGATTTCCGCGTCGAGTATGCAAATCAGCTAGATACGCGAATTCCCGAACGTACGCGTGGCCGACGCAGTAAAGTTACGACGTTTGCGTTCGGCTTTTCCCGGCGTAAAGTTGCCCCTGGGTCTATGAGGCGCAGCCAATGTTAAGTATGGCCGTCGTTCCCGCGTCGAAAATTTTAAAAGTTACGTCGTTTGCGTAAGTCGTCCGTGAATGCTGCTGGACGTAATTTACGTTCACGACGAAACCAATGACGTCCTTGCGACGTCATTTGGAGCATTGCACGCCGGGAAATTTTAGGGACGGCGCATGCGCAGTTCGTTCGGTGCGGGGACGCGCTTCATTTAAATGAAACACGCCCCCTACCCGCCGAATTTTAATTCCGCCGGGTGATTTACATTACGCCGCCGCAACTTACGGAGCAAGTGCTTTGTGAATAAAGCACTTGCCTGAAAAACTTGCGGCGGCGTAACGTAAATCAGATACGTTACGCCCGCCCATTTTTACGCCATTCTACGAGACTCTGCCCCATTGTAGCCAAGAAAGTAATGCAGTCTGACGCCATCATGTGACCACTCAGAGCCAATGAAAGGAAGACCAGCAATGTGATGAGGATGAGTGACAGTTGGGCCGTGTAGTGGAAGTTGTCAGCATAGAGAGGTCATGTGATCATCGGGAACCAATGAACAGCCAGCAATGTGATGAGGACAAGTGACAGTTGGGCCTTGTAGTGGAAGTTGTCAGCCTAGAGAGGTCATGTGATCACTCAGAGCCAATGAACAGCCAGCAATGTGATGAGGACGAGTGACAGTTGGGCCCGTGTAATGGAAGTTGTCAGCGTAGAGAGGTCATGTGATCACTCAGAGCCAATGAACAGCCAGCAATGTGATGAGGACGAGTGACAGTTGGGCCGTGTAATGGAAGTTGTCAGCATAGAGAGGTCATGTGATCATCGAGAACCAATGAACAACCAGCAATGTGATGAGGACGAGTGACAGTTGGCCCGTGTAGTGGAAGTTGTCAGTGTAGAGAAGTCATGTGATCACTCAGAACCAATGAAAGGAAGACCAGCAATGTGATGAGGATGAGTGACAGTTGGGCCTTGTAGTGGAAGTTGTCAGCGTAGAGAGGTCATGTGATCATCAGGAACCAATGAACAGCCAGCAATGTGATGAGGACGAGTGACAGTTGGGCCTTGTAGTGGAAGTTGTCAGCATAGAGAGGTCATGTGATCACTCAGAACCAATGAACAGCCAGCAATGTGATGAGGACGAGTGACAGTTGGCCCGTGTAATGGAAGTTGTCAGCGTAGAGAGGTCATGTGATCACTCAGAGCCAATGAACAGCCAGCAATGTGACGAGGATGAGTGACAGTTGGGCCGTGTAATGGAAGTTGTCAGCATAGAGAGGTCATGTGATCACTCAGAACCAATGAACAGCCAGCAATGTGATGAGGACGAGTGACAGTTGGGCCCGTGTAGTGGAAGTTGTCAGCGTAGAGAGGTCATGTGATCACTCAGAACCAATGAACAGCCAGCAATGTGATGAGGATGAGTGACAGTTGGGCCGTGTAGTGTAAGTTGTCAGCGTAGAGAGGTCATGTGATCACTCAGAGGCAATGAGGGGGCGGAGTTTCTCAGGAGAGCGGCGCACATGCTCAGACGTGGATTGTGGTCATTATTGCTCGGGGGTTTCTATTGGTGATTGGAGGGCTGGACCAGAGGCTGGAATATGGATAGGAATTGAAATAACCAATCAGAGGGCGGCTCTCTATAGACCAGCATCTCCAGATAAGGATAAGCGAACCAAGAGACTAGTGTGACTTCAGAGGGAATTTATTTTCCATGACAACACGTTTCAGGGGCTCGCACCTCCCCCTTCATCAGGGCTGAAAATGTCACCAGTCCAGGCTGCCCAATCAGTGACCCCCAAATAGGTGAAATATTTTTGCTTTGTCTTATAAAGAGTGAATTTCTTTCCTTTTATCCCCGCAGACATGTTAAGCCCTGAGGAAGGTGTGAGCCCTCGAAACGTGTCGGCTTTATCCTAAGGAAGGTGTGAGCCCTCGAAACGCGTCGGAATTATCCTGAGGAAGGTGTGAGCCCTCGAAACGCTTCCCCCGTCAGAATGTTATGGCTGATCGGTATACAGTATATATGGGGGAGGGGTGTATATAGAGGGGTGTATATATAGAGGGGGAGGGGTGTATATAGAGGGGGAGGGGTGTATATATAGAGGGGGAGGGGTGTATATAGAGGGGGAGGGGTGTATATAGAGGGGGAGGGGTGTATATAGAGGGGGAGGGGTGTATATAGAGAGGGGAGGGGTGTATATAGAGGGGGGGAGGGGTATATGTAGAGAGGGGGAGGGGTGTATATATAGAGGGGGAGGGGTGTATATAGAGGGGGGGAGGGGTATATGTAGAGAGGGGAGGGGTGTATATAGAGGGGGAGGGGTGTATGTAGAGAGGGGGGAGGGGTGTATATAGAGGGGGGAGGGGTGCATAGACATTGTATACAGTCAGTGGTCAGCACGGTATATGTAGGTGCTATTATTATACGATCAGGTGACATTTGCACAGTGTGGCCCCTCCCCCGGCCCCCGCCGGTCAGTGATTTGACCTTTGCACAGTGTGGCCCCTCCTCCGGCCCCCCCCGGTCAGTGATGTGACATTTGCACAGTGTGGCCCCTCCCCCCGGCCCCCGCCGGTCAGTGATGTGACATTTGCACAGTGTGGCCCCTCCCCCCGGCCCCCGCCGGTCAGTGATGTGACATTTGCACAGTGTGGCCCCTCCCCCCGGCCCCCGCCGGTCAGTGATTTGAGGTCACAGGCGCGGGGATGCGATGAGTCAGCAGACGATCGGCGGCAGACAGACAAGTTGTTGTACAAGTTGCAGAGAGCGATACGCCTGCCGGGGACAAGTCCGATCACGTCGCGATACACGAGCGAACGTTTGCCTAGGAGAAAATATTCTTGTCACGTAAAAATCCCGCTATTAATCAAAAATCACATTAGAGCGGCGGAACGCGTCTCTTTACTGCTCTATAATAATGGGCGGAGATAAGATCGGCGTGGTAATAGGACGTTGGATGTCAGGGAGGCGCGCGGTAGGCGGAGGAACGATCGGACGCGCGGGGACTCTATTGACGCAGCTAATAGCCTCCATTATGTACTTTCCCTGATTTATTCCGCAGCTTTCCGCCGCTCGCCGACGCCATTAATTGGAAGTGACTTATTACTCGCCGCCGAGCGCCGCCGCTCTTCACGTCAAATAACGGCCAATTCCTCCTCAGATTTATACTTCGTATCATTCCCGGATTTATGGGGCCCCGTGTCTGTCTGTATAGGGCCCCCCCCGTGTCTGTCTGTATAGGGCCCCCCCCGTGTCTGTCTGTATAGGGGCCCCCCGTGTCTGTCTGTATAGGGGCCCCCCCGTGTCTGTCTGTATAGGGGCCCCGTGTCTGTCTGTATAGGGGCCCCGTGTCTGTCTGTATAGGGGCCCCCCCGTGTCTGTCTGTATAGGGCCCCCCCGTGTCTGTCTGTATAGGGGCCCCCCGTGTCTGTCTGTATAGGGGCCCCCCCGTGTCTGTCTGTATAGGGGCCCCGTGTCTGTCTGTATAGGGGCCCCCCCGTGTCTGTCTGTATAGGGGCCCCCCGTGTCTGTCTGTATAGGGACCCCCCGTGTCTGTCTGTATAGGGCCCCCGTGTCTGTCTGTATAGGGCCCCCCCCCGTGTCTGTCTGTATAGGGGCCCCCCGTGTCTGTCTGTATAGGGCCCCCCCGTGTCTGTCTGTATAGGGGCCCCCCGTGTCTGTCTGTATAGGGCCCCCCCCGTGTCTGTCTGTATAGGGGCCCCCTGTGTCTGTCTGTATAGGGCCCCCCGTGTCTGTCTGTATAGGGGCCCCCCCGTGTCTGTCTGTATAGGGCCCCCCCGTGTCTGTCTGTATAGGGGCCCCCTGTGTCTGTCTGTATAGGGGCCCCGTGTCTGTCTGTATAGGGGCCCCCCGTGTCTGTCTGTATAGGGCCCCCCCGTGTCTGTCTGTATAGGGGCCCCCTGTGTCTGTCTGTATAGGGGCCCCGTGTCTGTCTGTATAGGGGCCCCCCGTGTCTGTCTGTATAGGGGCCCCCCGTGTCTGTCTGTATAGGGCCCCCCCGTGTCTGTCTGTATAGGGGCCCCCTGTGTCTGTCTGTATAGGGGCCCCGTGTCTGTCTGTATAGGGGCCCCCCGTGTCTGTCTGTATAGGGCCCCCCCGTGTCTGTCTGTATAGGGGCCCCCTGTGTCTGTCTGTATAGGGGCCCCGTGTCTGTCTGTATAGGGGCCCCCCCGTGTCTGTCTGTATAGGGGCCCCCCGTGTCTGTCTGTATAGGGGCCCCCCCGTGTCTGTCTGTATAGGGGCCCCCCGTGTCTGTCTGTATAGGGCCCCCCCGTGTCTGTCTGTATAGGGGCCCCCCCGTGTCTGTCTGTATAGGGCCCCCCCGTGTCTGTCTGTATAGGGCCCCGTGTCTGTCTGTATAGGGGCCCCGTGTCTATCTGTATAGGGGACATATTAGAGGTCTCCCCCCCCCCCCCCGCCATCCGCAGCCCGGCGTATTCCTGACGAGAAACGCTACAAAGTCCCCGATTAGAATCTCAACGATCGGATGATTCTGTCTTCATCTATGTATCAAAATGTATCGATCGGTTGTCGATCAATCAGTGCGACTTTCCCACCAACTCCCCGCCCCCTTCTCTACTGTGTGCTGGGACTTGTGGTCCCTCCGCCTTCTGCCTCATAGTCATCCATCCCGCCGTTCATAATAGTGCGCCGTCCGCAGCCCCAGACCGGCGCAGACGCGGGGCGCCGATCTTCAATATAAATCGATTGTTTCATAAAGAAGAACAACTTACCGTAATGTGTCCGATGTTGGCGACTCTCCGGGGCGGGAAACGTGCGATAGGCATGTGCATTCCGGATCGAAATTCTGACAAATTTTTCATTATTCGGACATTCGGGTTCCCGAATTGTAATATAACGAATTTAACCGAATCCGAACCAACGTTTTCGAATCGAAAACCCGCGGACGAAATTCGATCGAATTCGAAAAACAAATTCTATTCAAATCGAATTAAAAAAAAAAATTCGATTGGAAAACAGATTCGAATGAAAATTGAAAGCAAATTTGAATCAAAATCTAAAAAATATAAATCGATTTCTAAAAAAGAATACAATAAAATAGAATATAAAATAATAAAACAAGAGAATGAAAATCAAAGAATAGAAAAGAGCAGAATGGAATTTAATAGAATGGAATCAAATACAATAGAATATGACCTGGCGGCTTCTTCTATCTATCTTTTATTTTCTGAAATTGGAAATTCATAGAGAATGAACTCAAGTTCGAATAGAAAAATATTAGAATAGAGCAGAATAAAATATATTTTTATATTTATATATATATTTTATTATTCTACTCTTCTAATATTTTTCTATTCGAACTTGAGTTCATTCTATATGAATTTCCAATTTCAGAAAATAAAAGATAGATAGAAGAAGCCGCCAGGTCATATTCTATTGTATTTGATTCCATTCTATTAAATTCCATTCTGCTCTTTTCTATTCTTTGATTTTCATTCTCTTGTTTTATCATTTTATTAGGCAGGAAATGTTTGTTTTATCGTTTAATTGTAGGGAAAAATATTTGTAAACAAGATTTATTATTATTACTATATAATTATTATTATTATTATTATTATTATTTTTATTATTATTATTATTATTATTATTATATAACTTTTATTATTATTACATTATTATCTTTATTTTATCTTCATTTTATCAGGCAGGAAATTCTGATGGGCGCATGTAACGACGTCAGTCTGAGAGAGCCGAGGGATCGATTTTCCCGCGGCTGGGCGAACGCTAATCATCGATGGACAATGGTGATTGGCAGATTTGTTGGTCATTTCAAATCAGGATTGATAAATAAATAAATGAGTGAGCCCCTCCCCCAATCAGACGTTCGCCGCCAGCGTCATCGTTGAACCGTCTGCCAACAAAATCCATCGCAGATCTCTTTCTTCCATCACCATGGACACCCAACCATAATCTGATCCGGAATCAATCTGCGGATTGGACAATCGGAATCTCCTGTCTATGGATGGCATCCTCCATTTTCCCCGGAAGTAGCGGCGTTGCTCGCGGTGATTATACGAGGATTTGCGATCGTGACGCCGGGATATTTTCACCACAAAGCTGCATTTTATTTTGTTTCCAGAATGTTCCGGGTGGCCGGATCCCAGGATATCGGGTGTAATCGATCCCGGTAATGAGCGGCGGTTCCGGGTGGCGGGATCCCGGGTGTAATCGATCCCGGTAATGAGCGGCGGTTCCGAGTGGCGGGATCCCGGGTGTAATCTATCCCGGTAATGAGCGCCGGTTCCGGATGGCGGGATCCCGGGTGTAATCTATCCCTGTAATGAGCGGCGGGATCCCGGGTGTAATCTATCCCGGTAATGAGCGGCGGTTCCGGATGGCGGGATCCCGGGTGTAATCTATCCTGGTAATGAGCGCCGGTTCCGAATGGCGGGATCCCGGGTGTAATCTATCCCGGTAATGAGCGGCGGTTCCGGATGGCGGGATCCCGGGTGTAATCTATCCTGGTAATGAGCGGCGGTTCCGGTTGGCGGGATCCCGGGTGTAATCTATCCCGGTAATGAGCGGCGGTTCCGGATCCCGGAGATATCGGGTGTAATCTATCCCGGTAATGAGCGGCGGTTCCGGGTGGCGGGATCCCGGGTGTAATCGATCCCGGTAATGAGCGGCGGTTCCGGATCCCGGAGATATCGGGTGTAATCTATCCCGGTAATGAGCGGCGGTTCCGGGTGGCGGGATCCCGGGTGTAATCGATCCCGGTAATGAGCGGCGGTTCCGGGTGGCGGGATCCCGGGTGTAATCGATCCCGGTAATGAGCGGCGGTTCCGAGTGGCGGGATCCCGGGTGTAATCTATCCCGGTAATGAGCGCCGGTTCCGGATGGCGGGATCCCGGGTGTGATCTATCCCGGTAATGAGCGGCGGTTCCGGATGGCGGGATCCCGGGTGTAATCTATCCCTGTAATGAGCGGCGGGATCCCGGGTGTAATCTATCCCGGTAATGAGCGGCGGTTCCGGATGGCGGGATCCCGGGTGTAATCTATCCTGGTAATAAGCGGTGGTTCCGGATGGCGGGATCCCGGGTGTAATCTATCCCGGTAATGAGCGGCGGTTCCAGATGGCGGGATCCCGGGTGTAATCTATCCCGGTAATGAGCGGCGGTTCTGGATCCCAGGATATCGGATGTAATCTATCCCGGTAATGAGCGGCGGTTCCGGATGGCAGGATCCCGGGTGTAATCTATCCCGGTAATGAGCGGCGGTTCCGGATGGAGGGATCCCGGGTGTAATCTATCCCGGTAATGAGCGGCGGTTCCGGATGGCGGGATCCCGGGTGTAATCTATCCCGGTAATGAGCGGCGGTTCCGGATGGCGGGATCCCGGGTGTAATCTATCCCGGTAATGAGCGGCGGTTCCGGATGGCGGGATCCCGGGTGTAATCTATCCCGGTAATGAGCGGCGGTTCCGGATGGCGGGATCCCGGGTGTAATCTATCCCGGTAATGAGCGGCGGTTCCGGATGGCGGGATCCCGGGTGTAATCGATCCCGGTAATGAGCGGCGGTTCCGGATGGCGGGATCCCGGGTGTAATCTATCCCGGTAATGAGCGGCGGTTCCGGATGGCGGGATCCCGGGTGTAATCTATCCCGGTAATGAGCGGCGGTTCCGGATGGCGGGATCCCGGGTGTAATCTATCCCGGTAATGAGCGGCGGTTCCGGATGGCGGGATCCCGGGTGTAATCTATCCCGGTAATGAGCGGCGGTTCCGGATGGCGGGATCCCGGGTGTAATCTATCCCGGTAATGAGCGGCGGTTCCGGATCCTGGGATATCGGATGTAATCTATCCCGGTAATGAGCGGCGGTTCCGGATGGCGGGATCCCGGGTGTAATCTATCCCGGTAATGAGCGGCCGTTCCGGATGGCGGGATCCCGGGTGTAATCTATCCCGGTAATGAGCGGCGGTTCCGGATGGCGGGATCCCGGGTGTAATCTATCCCGGTAATGAGCGGCGGTTCCAGATGGCGGGATCCCGGGTGTAATCTATCCCGGTAATGAGCGGCGGTTCCGGATGGCGGGATCCTGGGTGTAATCTATCCCGGTAATGAGCGGCGGTTCTGGTTGGCGGGATCCCGGGTGTAATCTATCCCGGTAATGAGCGGCGGTTCCGGATCCTGGGAACCCGGGTGTAATCTATCCCGGTAATGAGCGGCGGTTCCGAATGGCGGGATCCCGGGTGTAATCGATCCCGGTAATGAGCGGCGGTTCCGGATCCCGGAGATATCGGGTGTAATCGATCCCGGTAATGAGCGGCGGTGAGGACGCGTGACGCGCGGCGTGTTCTATTAATGGCGGGACGACCGGATCGCTCCCATAGAATGTGTCCCGGCGGGGAATAGCGTGATGCGCGGCGTGTTCTATTAATGGCGGGATCCCGGGTGTAATCTATCCCGGTAATAAGCGGCGGTTGGGACGCGTGACGCGCGGCGTGTTCTATTAATGGCGGGACGATGGGATCGCTCCCATAGAATGTGTCCCGGCGGGGGAATAGCGCGATGCGCGGCGTGTTCTGTTAATGGCGGGACGATGGGATCGCTCCCATAGAATGTGTCCCGGCGGGGAATAGCGCGACGTGCGGCGTGTTCCATTAATGGCGGGACGATGGGATCGCTCCCATAGAATATGTCCCGCCGGGGAATAGCGTAACGCGCGGCGTGTACTATTAATGGCGGGACGATGGGATCGCTCCCATAGAATGTGTCCCGGCGGGGAATAGCGTGATGCGCGGCGCATACTATTAATGGCGGGACGATGGGATCGCTCCCATAGAATGTTTTCCGGCGGGGAATAGCGTGATGCGCGGCGCGTACTTTTAATGGCGGGACGATGGGATCGCTCCCATAGAATGCGTCCCGGCGGGGAATAGCGTGACGCGCGGCGTGTTCTATTAATGGCGGGACGATGGGATCGCTCCCATAGAATGCGTCCCGGCGGGGAATAGCGTGACGCATGGCGCGTACTATTAATGGCGGACGATGGGATCGCTCCCATAGAATGCGTCCCGGCGGGGATTAGCGTGACGCGCGGCGTGTTCTGTTAATGGCGGGACGATGGGATCGCTCCCATAGAATGTGTCCCGGCGGGGAATGGCGTGACGCGCGGCGTGTTCTATTAATGGCGGGATCCCGGGTGTAATCTATCCCGGTAATAAGCGGCGGTTGGGACGCGGGACGCGCGGCGTGTACTGTTAATGGCGGGACGATGGGATCGCTCCCATAGAATGCGTCCCGGCGGGGAATAGCGTGATGCGCGGCGCGTACTATTAATGGCGGGACGACCGGATCGCTCCCATAGAATGTGTCCCGGCGGGGAATAGCGTGACGCATGGCGCGTACTTTTAATGGCGGGACGATGGGATCGCTCCCATAGAATGTGTCCCGGCGGGGGAATAGCGTGATGCGCGGCGTGCTCTGTTAATGGCGGGACGATGGGATCGCTCCCATAGAATGTGTACCGGCGGGGAATAGCGTGACGCGCGGCGTGTTCTATTAATGGCGGAACGATGGGATCGCTCCCATAGAATGTGTCCCGGCGGGGAATAGCGTGACGCATGGCGCATACTATTAATGGCGGGACGATGGGATCGCTCCCATAGAATGCGTCCCGGCGCGGAATGGACGGGGATTAATTTCCCTCGACATGATCCATGGCCGGGGAAGAATTTTTATCAATTACGGCGCGGTTGTGTCTTGGCGAAGATTCTTTAATCTGCTAATCGGGGGAAGGTCGGGAAATGTGGCCGGGAGATGCCATTAATCACGGGGTGACACCTTCGGCTCCTCCAATACAAAGCAGAGGGGCCCGAGCCGCTTCTTAAGTTGTCTGTGTCAGCGTCTCCTTTCAACAAACATCTGCACTTTATCTGCCGGTGTGAAGGAAGATCCGTCTTGCTCCCGCCATCTTTGTCCTCCGCGTCGGCACGCCGCGGCCCTTTGAAGCCATCTGCAGCGGATAACCATCCTAAGTATCTATGAAATGCAAACACGCTGCTGACACTCCGTAATTATTAGGCTGACAGCGCCCGGCGTGACGTTAACCCTCCAGGCGCCGCCGGCGCAGAACCGTCCCGGTATCGGAAAGTATGCGGGGAAATCGATCGCGCCCGCCAGATCCCAAAGCCAAAAATTCGAAATTATCGTTTTTTTATTTAATTATATGAAAATAATACAGGGATGTATTATGGGATAAACAATGAGACCCCGCCCCCACAGATCACACCATTCGCTCCTCAGAGGCGGGTTTATAAGACCGCGTCCGTGTACACGGCGAGTATAGCAGAACGATCGGAAATATTCCCAGAATTTCTATTTTTGTATGAAGAGATTCCATCTAGTCCACCATGAACATTTCGGATCGGTGAGGTCAGACCAGGAGCCCCCTGTAGATGGAGGTGTTGGGGCCCCGCATCGCGTTATCAGCGCAACTCCACGCCAACATCCAACGAAAAAAATCAACCGGACCTGGAAGATTGTAACGTGTCTAATAATAGACAGACCACTAGGAGGAGCCCTCAGCATCAGCAGATGATGTCACATGATCCCTCATTGTCAGATGACGTCACATGATCCCCTGTTGTCAGATGATGTCACATGATCCCTCATTGTCAGATGATGTCACATCATCCCCTGTTGTCAGATGATGTCACATGATCCCTCGTTGTCAGATGATGTCACATGATCCCTCATTGTCAGATGACGTCACATGATCCCCTGTTGTCAGATGATGTCACATGATCCCTCATTGTCAGATGATGTCACATGATTCCCCATTGTTAGATGATGTCACATGATCCCTCGTTGTCAGATGATGTCACATGATCCCTCGTTGTCAGATGATGTCACATGATCCCCTATTGTCAGATGATGTCACATGATTCCCCCATTGTCAGATGATGTCACATGATCCCTCATTGTCAGATGATGTCACATGATCCCTCATTGTCAGATGATGTCACATGATCCCCTGTTGTCAGATGATGTCACATGATCCCTCATTGTCAGATAATATCACATGATCCCTCGTTGTAGGATGATGTCACATGATCCCTCATTGTCAGATGATGTCACATGATCCCTCATTGTCAGATGATGTCACATGATCCCCTGTTGTCAGATGATGTCACATGATCCCTCATTGTCAGATGATGTCACATGATTCCCCGTTGTCAGATGATGTCACATGATCCCTCGTTGTCAGATGATGTCACATGATCCCTCGTTGTCAGATGATGTCACGTGATCCCCTATTGTCAGATGATGTCACATGATTCCCCCATTGTCAGATGATGTCACATGATCCCTCATTGTCACATGATGTCACATGATCCCTCATTGTCAGATGATGTCACATGATCCCCTGTTGTCAGATGATGTCACATGATCCCTCATTGTCAGATAATGTCACATGATCCCTCATTGTCAGATAATGTCACATGATCCCTCGTTGTAGGATGATGTCACATGATCCCTCATTGTCAGATGATGTCACATGATCCCTCATTGTCAGATGATGTCACATGATCCCTCTTTGTCAGATGATGTCACATGATCCCTCGTTGTCAGATGATGTCACATGATCCCTCATTGTCAGATGATGTCACATGATCCCCCATTGTCAGATGATGTCACATGATCCCTCATTGTCAGATGATGTCACATGATCCCCTATTGTCAGATGATGTCACATGATCCCCCATTGTCAGATGATGTCACATGATCCCCTATTGTCAGATGATGTCACATGATCCCTCGTTGTCAGATGATGTCACATGATCCCTCATTGTCAGATGATGTCACATGATCCCTCATTGTCAGATCATGTCACATGATCCCCCATTGTCAGATGATGTCACATGATCCCTCATTGTCAGATGATGTCACATGATCCCCTGTTGTCAGATGATGTCACATGATCCCCTGTTGTCAGATGATGTCACATGATCCCTCGTTGTCAGATGATGTCACATGATCCCTCATTGTCAGATGATGTCACATGATCCCTCATTGTCAGATCATGTCACATGATCCCCCATTGTCAGATGATGTCACATGATCCCTCATTGTCAGATGATGTCACATGATCCCCTGTTGTCAGATGATGTCACATGATCCCTCATTGTCAGATGACATCACATGATCCCCCATTGTCAGATGATGTCACATGATCCCTCATTGTCAGATGATGTCACATGATCCCCTGTTGTCAGATGATGTCACATGATCCCTCGTTGTCAGATGATGTCACATGATCCCCCCTTGTTAGATGATGTCACATGATCCCTCCTTGTCAGATGATATAACATGATCCCCTGTTGTCAGATGACATCACATGATCCCCCATTGTCAGATGACATCACATGATCCCTGTTGTCAGATGATGTCACATGATCCCTCATTGTCAGATGATGTCACATGATCCCCTGTTGTCAGATGACGTCACATGATCCCTCATTGTCAGATGATGTCACATGATCCCCTGTTGTCAGATGACGTCACATGATCCCCTGTTGTCAGATGACGTCACATGATCCCTCATTGTCAGATGATGTCACATGATCCCCTGTTGTCAGATGACGTCACATGATCCCCTGTTGTCAGATGACATCACATGATCCCTCGTTGTCAGATGACATCACATAATCCCCTGTTGTCAGATGATGTCACATGATCCCCTATTGTCAGATGATGTCACATGATCCCATGTTGTCAGATGACATCACATGATCCCCTGTTGTAAGATGATGTAACTTGATCCCTCGTCAGATGACATCACATAATCCCTCACTGTCAGATGATGTCACATGATCCCTCATTTTCAGATGGCATCTCATGATCCCTCATTGTCAGATGATGTCACATGATCCCCTGTTGTCAGATGATGTCACATGATCCCTCATAGTCAGATGATGTCACATGATCCCCTGTTGTCAGGTGATGTCAGATGATCCCTCATTGTCAGATGATGTCACATGATCCCTCATAGTCAGATGATGTCACATGATCCCATGTTGTCAGGTGATGTCAGATGATCCCTCATTGTCAGATGACGTCACATGATATTGTCAGATGATGTCACATGATCCCCTGTTGTCAGATGATGTCACATGATCCCTCATTGTCAGATGATGTCACATGATCCCTCATTGTCAGATGATGTCACATGATCCCCTGTTGTCAGATGACGTCACATGATCCCTCATTGTCAGATGACGTCACATGATCCCCTGTTGTCAGATGACATCACATGATCCCCTGTTGTCAGATGATGTCACATGATCCCCTGTTGTCAGATGATGTCACATGATCCCCTGTTGTCAGATGACATCACATGATCCCCTGTTGTCAGATGACATCACATGATCCCTCATTGTCAGATGATATCACATGATCCCCTGTTGCCAGATGATGTCACATGGTCCCCTGTTGTCAGATGATGTCACATGATCCCCTGTTGTCAGATGATGTCACATGATCCCCTGTTGTCAGATGATGTCACATGATCCCTTGTTGTCAGATGATGTCACATGATCCCCTGTTGTCAGATGATGTCACATGATCCCCTGTTGTCAGATAATGTCACATGATCCCCTGTTGTCAGATGATGTCACATGATCCCCTGTTGTCAGATGACATCACATGATCCCTCATTGTCAGATGACGTCACATGATCCCCTGTTGTCAGATGACGTCACATGATCCCCTGTTGTCAGATGATGTCACATGATCCCCTGTTGTCAGATGATGTCACATGATCCCCTGTTGTCAGATGATGTCACATGATCCCCTGTTGTCAGATGATGTCACATGATCCCTCATTGTCAGATGATGTCACATGATCCCCTGTTGTCAGATGACGTCACATGATCCCTCATTGTCAGATGACGTCACATGATCCCCTGTTGTCAGATGACATCACATGATCCCCTGTTGTCAGATGACGTCACATAATCCCCTGTTGTCAGATGACGTCACATGATCCCCTGTTGTCAGATGACGTCACATGATCCCCTGTTGTCAGATGACGTCACATGATCCCCTGTTGTCAGATGACGTCACATGATCCCCTGTTGTCAGATGACGTCACATGATCCCCTGTTGTCAGATGACATCACATGATCCCCTGTTGTCAGATGACATCACATGATCCCTCATTGTCAGATGACGTCACATGATCCCCTGTTGTCAGATGATGTCACATGATCCCCTGTTGTCCGATGATGTCACTCATCATTAGTCTCTTCTCCTGTTTTTCTCGTCGTTGTTCTGCTGCTTCTCTCTGGAATATAGATTTCCTCTCTCTCGGGTTTGTTGTTCTCGGGTATTGATCATTTGATGATATTTTATGATATTTGTCTTCGGCTCTCCTCCTCTCTGTACACAGACTCTGATTCTCAGAGATTCCGGGATTCCTCTGTGTGTTATGTTTGGTTGGTTCCCAATTGTTCTCCGAGGTAAGGGGCGAGTATCATCCTGCGGGGGGCGCTGTTCTGTTTCTTGGTTTGGACTTCAGCTTTAATTATTTCTTCATCTATGGAATAATTATTATGAGTCTGTAATCTAATTACTGGGAGCAGCTGCCGGACCAATCAGCAGCGAGCGTGGAGCGTCTAACAGCAGGCAACGTAATTCGGGATTTTCTGCTTTGTTTTCCAGTAATCGTTTATGAAGCCGAATTAAGATTTCACCCTCTAATGGCGTGGAGCGGCGGTCGGCCTGGTGACACCCGTCTTTACGTCTGTGTTGGGGGTCATGTGACTGCGGACACGATCGCCGATAATGAGAGAGGCGCGGGCAGCCAGCTGTGAAATTGCTGTCCGATGTTGCTGCAGGACGATGAAAGAGACGGAGATGATTCCTGACATGGCGGGAAAGAGACATCGCGGACGCAAACGAAATTGTTTCATCACCGACACCCCAGACAGGCCCACTGACTCCCAGGTAGGCCCCCAACCCCCAGACAGGCCCACTGACTACCAGAAAGGCTCACATGCCCTTAGATAGGCCCCCAACCCCCAGAAAGGTCCACTGACTACCAGAAAGGCCCCCAAGCCCTTAGATAGGCCCCCAACCCCCAGACAGGCCCACTGACTCCCAGGTAGGCCCCCAACCCCCAGACAGGCCCACTGACTCCCAGGTAGGCTCACAAGCCCTTAGATAGGCCCCCAACCCCCAGACAGGCCCACTGACTCCCAGATAGGCCCCCAACCCCCAGACAGGTCCACTGACTCCCAGTAAGGCCCCCAACCCCCAGACAGGCCCACTGACTCTCAGAAAGGCCCAATGACCTTCAGAGAGGCTCACTAACCCCCAGACAGGCCCACTGACTCTCAGAAAGGCCCAATGACCTTCAGAGAGGCTCACTAACCCACAGACAGGCTCACAAGCCCTTAGATAGGCCCCCAACCCCCAGACAGGCCCACTCACTCCCAGAAAGGCCCAATGACTTCCAGAGAGGCTCCCCAACCCCCAGACAGACTCTAGCCCCTAGACAAGCCCATTGACCCCCAGACAGGCTCACCAACCCATTGATAGACCCACAGACCCCCAGACAGGCTCACAAGCCCTTAGATAGGCCCCCAACCCCCAGACAGGTCCACTGACTCCCAGATAGGCCCACTGACTCCCAGATAGGCTCACTAGCCCTTAGATAGGCCCCCAACCCCCAGGCAGGCCCACTGACTCCCAGATAAGCTCACAAGCCCTTAGATAGGCCCCCAACCCCCAGACAGGCCCACTCACTCCCAGATAGGCTCACAAGCCCTTAGATAGGCCCCCAACCCCCAGACAGGCCCACTGACTCCCAGATAGGCTCACAAGCCCTTAGATAGGCCCCCAACCCCCAGACAGGCCCACTGACTACCAGAAAGGCCCAATGACCTCCAGAGAGGCCCCCAACCCCCAGAAAGGTCCACTGACTACCAGAAAGGCCCACTGACCACCAGACAGGCTCCCAGACCCTAGATAGGCCCACAGAGCCTCAGACAGGCCCACCAACCCCTAGATAAGCCCTACCGACCCCCAGACAGGTCCACCAACTCCCAGAGAGGCTCACTGACCCCCAGATAGGCCCACTGACCCTCAGACAGGCCCATCAACCCCTAGATATGCCCTACCGACCCCCAAACAGGTCCACCAACTCCCAGAGAGGCCCACTGACCCCCAGAGAGGCCCACTGACCCCCAGATAATCCCACTGACCTTTAAACAGGCCCACAGATCCCCAGACAGGCCCACTGACCCCCAGACAGGCCCACCAACCCTCAGGCAGGCCCACTGTCCCCCAGACAGGCCCAATGACCCCCAGACAGGCCCACCAACCCTCAGGCAGGCCCACTGTCCCCCAGACAGGCCCACTGACCCTCAGACAGGCCTGCTGACCCCCAGACAGGCCCACTGATCCTCAGGCAGGCTCACTAACCTCCTGTCAGGCCCACCAACTCCAATACAGGCCCGGTGAACTCTGCACAGGCTTACCAACCCCCATACCAGCCCCTCTGAGTTCTGAGGAGTAGACATGTGCATGCATTTTCGTCCGAATTTCAGGTATTTTCGTTTTAACAAACGATAACGAAAGCACAGAAAACGAAAACCGAAAGATCCGACATAAACAAATGCTTTATTTTCATTTTCGTTGCGGTCAAATGTGCCTAACCTTAACTCTATTAGTCCAATATTATTCTACATAAAGAGAAAAGATTCGACATTATAGAGAGACATGAAGAGTCGACATTTATTTTATTTTTTTTGTAAAGATTCTGTCAAATTTTTTTTTTCTTCTTCTTCTTAGAACATTCGACAGACACCAGAAGCCTTCAATGACAGACTCGACCTTAATTTCGATTTTCGGACGAATGCATTTTTTTAACGAAAAACAAAATAAATAAAAAAGAATTTCGGGAGTAACTAAATACATTTATTTTTCGGACGAAAACGAAATTCCGAAACAAAATATTTCAGTGTGCACATGTCTACTGAGGAGTCCAGTGACCAACAGACTGGCCCACTGACCTCTGACCAGGCTCACTACCCCCCCAGACAGGCCCACGACCCCCAGACAGGCCCACTAACCCCCGGACAGGCCCACTGAATTTTAACAGGCTCGCCAGCCCCCAGACGGGCCCACCAACCCCAAGACAGGCTCACCGACCTCCAAATAGGCCCACCGGCCCACTGACCCCAGACAGGCTCATTGACCCCTAGATAGGCCCAATGACCCCCAGACAAGCCCACTGACCCCCAGATAGGCCTACCGACCCCCAGACAAGCCCACAGACTCTCAGACGGGCTACTGACCCCTAGATAGGCCCTATGACCCCCAGACAAGCCCACAGACTCTCAGACGGGCTACTGACCCCTAGATAGGCCCTATGACCCCCAGACAAGCCCATTGACCCCCAGATAGGCCCACCAACCCCCATACAAGGCCACAGACTCTCAGACAGGCTACTGACCCCTAGATAGGCCCACCAACCCCCAGACAGACCTGCTGACCCCTAGATAGGTCCAATGACCCCCAGACAGGCTCATTGATCACGGTGCATCTCACTGACCTCTAGTCAGGCTCATCAATTCCCAAACAGACTTACCAACCCCTGGATATGTTCACAAATCATACTGGGCAAAACAGTGTACAGACCCGGGAACTCAGCACAGGGATGGTGGGAACCCCTCATAATGGGCACAGCGGGTGTACAGACCCGGGGACTCAGCACAGGGATGGTGGGAACTCCCCATAGTGGGGCACAGCGGGTGTACAGACCCGGGAACTCAGCACAGGGATGGTGGGAACCCCTCATAATGGGCACAGCGGGTGTACAGACCCGGGAACTCAGCACAGGGATGGTGGGAACCCCTCATAATGGGCACAGCGGGTGTACAGACCCGGGGACTCAGCACAGGGATGGTGGGAACTCCTCATAGTGGGGCACAGCGGGTGTACAGACCCGGGAACTCAGCACAGGGATGGTGGGAACCCCTCATAATGGGCACAGCGGGTGTACAGACCCGGGAACTCAGCACAGGGATGGTGGGAACCCCTCATAATGGGCACAGTGGGGGGTACAGACCTGGGAACTCAGCACAGGGATGTCCTAAACTCCGCCCAGAATAATATGTTGTCTGTAGCCAGTCATTGGATTCTGTCGCCATGGACACAGAACGATGGTGTCTATTGGTTTTCTCCTGATCCAGACCAGTGGGGGAGGGGACAGCTCCCAAGTCTTTGAACTCTCAGACACGTCTATGGCAGTTAGACCCAGGAGACCCCGCCCACAGGAAGTTCTGGACTGACAAGGTCAGATCTTATTGGTCAGTGGAGTTCTCCCTAAAGTCGGAGCGTGACGCTCAGCAGAGGAGAATCGGGGCAGACGCTGCGGATCTGTGCGCCAGATGTGGCGGATAATTCATCTTGTCAGCAGAGCTGTCCGCGGGCGGGGGAGGGGGGGTTATTATCTCTATTGATTATCACCTTGTATCACAATAAATTTATATCATCCAATCTACAGATCTCACCGGAGTCATCCCGACCTCGCCGCGCAATTCATCACCCCCATCATCCCCTGCCTCCCCTCCCCCCACCCCCGGGGATCACTCACATATACTGGGCCATAAAACTTCTTCTGGATCTACTTGTGCCCCTCCCCCCACTAAATGTAAAGTGATACCCCCCAAAAATATGTGTATTTATATCAATGATGCCGAGATAATACCGTATAGTTAAAGCTGCTATTATGAGGCGTACTCAATGTTAAGTATGGCCGTCATTCCCGCCTTGCATTTTGAATTTTTTACGTCGTTTGCGTAAGTCGTTCGCGAATAGGGATTTGCGTAGAATGACGTCACCGTCGTAAGCATTGGCTTGTTCCGGTTAAATTTCGAGCATGCGCACTGGGATCCCCCCATGCGCAGTTAAAAAAAAAACGTTGTTTACGTCGGGTCACGACGTATTAACATAAAACACGCCCCCATTACATCCATTTGAATCCCGCGCCCCTTACGCCGCCAAAGATACACTACGCCGCTGTAACTTACGGCGCAAATTCTTTGAGGATTCGAAATAAAAAAAATAAGTTACGGCGGCATAGTGTATCTTAGATACGCTGAGCCCGGCGTACAGATGCGCCGCTGTACGAGGATCTGCCCCTATATATATATAGTGATACCCCTACTTATGAATATTAATATTCCAATTAAATATTTATTGATCTCCCCAATTATTATTATATATACTCCAAATAAACTTATATTGATACTCACAAAAATTGTATACAGTTACAGCGCCTTGAAAAAGTATTCATACCCCTTGAAATTCCCACATCTTCTCATGTTACACCCAAAAACGTAAATGTCTTTTATTGGGATTTTATGTGAGAGAAAGTGGAAGGAAAATGATACAAATAAATCTGTGGAAAGTGTGGGGGGAGGGGCATTTGTATGGCGCCCCCTTTACTCTGATAACTAAAATCCCGAGGAACCAATCACCTTCAGAAGTCACCTGATCAGTAAATAGAGTCCCACCTGTGTGCAACCCAGGAGCTTCCGAAGGAAAAGAAGTGGAATATTCTGCAATGGCCGAGTCAATCACCTGATCTCACCCCCAATTGAGGACTAAAGGCAGAAAGAGCCGCAAATAAAGAACAACTGGAGACGGCTGCAGGTAGAGCCGGGCAAAGGAGAGGAGGAAAGCCGGTCTTTGGTGATGTCCGTGGGCTCCAGACTTCAGGCACTCATCGCCAGTAAGGGATTCTCAACAAAATATTAAAAATTAACATTTTATTTATCATTATATTTATTTATCCAATTACATTTGAGCCCCTGAAAATAGGGGGAGGGGCTGTGTATAAAAATGGTTGCAGTTCCTATAATTTATACTTGATATTTATGTTCAACCGCTTGAGCTATAGGGGATGTAAACCCTCGGACATCCTATGCATTAAGGTGAAAAAAACAGTAATGCCTCGTACACATGATCACAATTTCCAAAGTGGAACTCCGAAGGAGAAAAAAACACGCATGCTCAGAATCAAGTCGGCGATTCTGTTCCTCTGACCGGCTCAGAGATGATATAAATTACGTATTTTATTTCCCGGTATTGTCAGTCTTGTGTATCTTCCTATAATCAGTGGGGTAGATTCACATACCTTTTGCGGCGGCGTATCTCCAGATACGCCGCTGTAATTTGAATTTACGCCGATTCTCAAAGGCAGATACGCTGAAAAAAATAGGCTTCATCCAACCAACGTAACTTGATTGCGGCAGCGTAGAATTGTGTGCAATATAACTTTGACCGCTAGGAGCGCTTCCGTTGTTGTCGGCGTAGAGTATGCAAATTACCTACTTACGCCGATTCACAAACGTACGTGCGCCCGGCGTTCGTTTTTTACGTCATTTGCGTAAGGCTTTTTCGGCGTAACGTTGTGCCTGCTTCTATGAGGCGCACTCAATGTTAAGTATGGACGTCGTTCCCGCTTCGAAAT
Source organism: Rana temporaria (assembly GCF_905171775.1). Lineage (NCBI taxonomy): Eukaryota > Metazoa > Chordata > Amphibia > Anura > Ranidae > Rana > Rana temporaria. Next base: position 223,478,107 of record NC_053494.1, on the reverse strand, counting down.
TTTAATTTTTTACGTCGTTTGCGTAAGTCGTTCGCGAATAGGGCTGGACGTAATTTACGTTCACGTCGAAACCAATACGTCATTGCGCCGTACTTGGAAGCAATGCACACTGGGATATGTACACAGACGACGCATGTGCCGTTCGTACAAAACGTCAATTACGTCCGGTCATCACATATTAGCATAAAACACGCCCCCCACTTCCACATTTGAATTACGCGCGCTTACGCCGCCCCCTTTTACGCTACGCCGCCGCAACTTACGGAGCAAGTGCTTTGTGAATACAGCACTTGCTCCTGAAAGTTATGGCGGCGTAGCGTAAAAACGATACACTGCGCCGCCGTATCATTGCGCAGCCATACGTGAATCTACCCCAGTGTGTAGGGCGGGGAGTGCAGATCTAGAACTCGCCGTGTTCTGGGTGTTCAGAAATACTTTCCCTGAATCTCCAGCCTGGAACATTCTATAGGGATGAATTGTATGACGTATGTGGAGCGCGCATGATCCGCGCCGCAGGGAGGACGCAGGGAAAGTGTCTTCCTTGTTGTAGAGTATATAGATTATTATCGGGGATAGGATACAAGAATACTACAGTTATGATTTTATCACACAGATAATATTGTCCTTATATTATAGTTCATATTAGATTTCTCATAATCACTTCATATCATCAGACAGTGTAGATTTATTGAGTATTATATATTTTCCATAGTTATTATCGGAGGTTTTATTTAAGTAACAGTTTGTATGGTGATATTTCTATAGATTTCCTATATTGTTAATATAATATAATCTTTATTTATCCTGTAGATCAGTGTTTCTCAACCTTTTTCTAGTTGGGGCGCCCTTAAAAAGTATTTTCAGTCTTGAGGCACCCCAGTCCAAGGCTTGGTTAACATTACGGTGTGTCGCAGAACACGTGCAAAATCACGCTCATTCCTGACACAGACAAATGCTCTGCTCTATAGGGGTACCATTAATTCTTAATTCCACACATTGGAAAACGTGGGGTGCTTTTGCTGCAGTGCAATTTAAATAAAAAAAGGTTGGCGACTTGTTTTTCTGCATTTTTGTGGGTACGGAAATTAATGGACTGCCCTTCATGCAGCTACACAGATGGGAACCAAAAGCTTGTTCACATGTCATAGGGGCGGTAAAACCACATGGTTGAGCTGTTTTTACCACCCCCAACTTCTCCACCTTTAGCTGCAGAGGCAGCAGCTGAGGGTGTTCACATGCTGTGGCTGCAACTGGAGGTTTCCCGAGGGGCTGCACTGCAACTACCCTGCAACTGTGTGCATTGCACGGTTGCGGTGTAGTGATGCTGCATTTACGGGCTTAAAACAGGTGGTGAGGAAGCAACATAATGCCTCTTTACCGCCTGTCAAATGCCTCTGAAAAGTGATCTGTGCATGGAGGAGGGGTCAGGATTAAAAGTAACATATACACATGCTTACACACATACATACATACACACACATGCACACACAGACACTCACATGTGCACACACACAGACACATGTATACAGCCATTTTAAAATGAATCTAGCTTCTAGCTCAGTACATTTTCAGAATCCTCATTCAGCCAGATACTGCACTCTAGGGGGAAGCAGAGAGCACAGAACTCTCCTCTGCGCTTTACTTTCACTTTTGAAGCCGACAGAGCTTCTCACAGTTCGGCAGGAGAGCTCATCTGACAGCCTTCTCTCCACTGACCCCGCGGCACACTGGTTGAGAAAGGCTGCTGTAGATAATATTATATGTATCATATTCCATATAGATATTATACATTTATGATATTTATAATATTATCTATATTCTGGAATTGTTGTAGATTGATCAAATAGATAATATCATATATAATGTGTAATTATCATCGATTGATTGTGTAGATAATATAATATCTGTCATATCATAATCCATATAGTAAAGTTATTATAAATATACAATGAACATAATATAATCTGTAATATAATTCTACATGTATGTCATAATCTATGTAGTAGAGTTATTATAAATGGATTTTATATATATCATTGTACATTGTGTAATTATTATAGATATTGGGCCAGATCCACGTAGGGCGGCGTATTTTTAGGCAGGCGTAGCATAAATCTCCCGGCGTAAGGGCGCGGAATTCAAATGATGAACAGGGGGGCGTGTTTTATGTAAAACAAGCTTGACCCCACGTAAATGACGTTTTTTTCGTACGGCGAATGCGCGCGCATGCTCAGTATAACGTCGGATTTTCAAATTAAATTACGCCCGCTCAATGCCTAGACAACGTGAACGTAATTTACGCAAAGCCCTATTCACGGAAAATTCTACGCTGGCCCGACGTCCATACTTAACATTGCGTACGCCTCATAGACCCAGGGGTAACGTTACGCCGAAAAAAGCCTTACGTAAACGACGTAAAAAAAAGCGCCGGGCGGACGTACGTTTGTGGACTGGCTTTTCTAGCTAATTTGCATACTTGACGTGGAAATCGACGGAAGCACCACCTAGCGGCCAGCGTAAATATGCACCTAAGATCCGACGGCGTACTAAGACGTATGTCAGTCAGATCTAGCCCAGCTACAGGCATATCTTGTTTTGTGGATACAAAGCAAAGATACGACGGGGTATGTTAGAAATTACGCGGCGTATCAATAGATTCGCCAGCGTAACTTCTTTGTGGATCTGGCCAATATGTATTTGATAGTGTAGGTATTATAGATTTATCATAAAGTGTATATTATGGGCCAGATTCACGTAGCGCAGCGGATCTATAGATCCGCTCGATCTACGTGAATTAAGATCCGCTCCCGCAAGTTTAGGAGGCAAGTGGCTAATTCACAAACCACTTACCTCCAAACTTGCGACGGCGGATCCTAAATCCCCTGGCGGAATTCTAATTCCGCGGCTAGGGGAGTGTACTATTTAAATCAGGCGCGTTCCCGCGCCGATTTAAATGCGCATGCGCCGTCCAGGGAATTTCCCGGCGTACATTGCTCCCACTGACGTCACTAGGACGTCAGTGGTTTCGACGTGAGCGGGACTTGCGACGCGCGTGTTCGTGAATCGGCGTATGCAAACGACGTTGGAAAATTCAAATTCGACGCGGGAACGCCAGCTATACTTAACATTGGCTGCGCCTGCTAAAAACAGGGGTAAGTATACGACGGGAAAACCGCTATGGAAACGACGTAAGAACACTGCGACGGGTCCGCGTACGTTCGTGAATTTGCGTATCTCGCTGATTTACATATTATTTATCGTAAATCAGCGGGAACGCCCCCGGCGCCATTTTTAAATTGAAAAAAAGATCTGACAGTGTAACACATTGTAACACTGTCAGATCTTAGTCCTATCTATGCGTATCTGATTCTATGAACCAGGCGCATAGATAGGACCAGTGTAAGTCAGAGATACGATGGGGGATCAGGAGATATCAGGAGATAATACACCGGAGTATCTCTTTGTGAATCTGGCCCTATATGTATAATAGAATTATTATATTTTTATTGTATAGAGATCATAATCCATATAGTATAGTTATTATAGATTTTTATATCATAGATAATACATGTACAGTAAAACCTCGGATTGCGAGGATAATTCGTTCCAGAAACACGCTTGTAATCCAAAGCGCTTGTATATCAAAGCATTTTTTTTTACAGAGTATAAAAGAGAAGAGAGGCGCCTCTAATGCCGCGTACACACGATCGGTTCGTCTGATAAAAAAAAGACAGTTTTCATCGTGTGTGGGCCCCATCAGTTTATTTCCCATCGGTGAAAAAAAATAGAACCCGTTTTAAAATGTTCCTATGGTTGAAAAACTGATAGAAAAAAAAACGATCGTCTGTATGGAACTCCATCGGTCAATAATCCACGCATGCTCAGAATCATGCCGACACATGCTTGGAAGCATGGAACTTCATTTTTCTCAGCACGTCGTTGTGTTTTACGTCACCGGGTTCTGACATGAACATTTTTTAACTGATGGTGTGTAGGCGCGACGGATGAAAGTCAGTTTCATCGGATATCTGATGAAAAAATCCATCGGTCCGTTTTCATCGGATGAACCGATCGCGTGTACGCGGCATTAGTGTAGCAATAAGTTGCTAAATGTTGTATCTTCATTAAATGTAACCATATCGCTACACTTAGAGGCGGAGCCTCTCTTCTCTTTTATACTCAGCTGTGACATGACGCTGCTCTTATATCAAGACATCGCTTGTATATCAAGACATCGCTTGTATATCAAGACATCGCTTGTATATCAAGGCAAAAATCTATAAAACATTTTGCTTGTCTTGCAAAACTCTCTCAATCCAAGGTTTTCCTGTATATACTATAATCTGTATTGTATAATTATTACAAAGTTATAGATATAGATAATCTAGATTTTATAGCCTAGGTGTCATATAGATTATATAATCTGTACAATATATTATAGATTTAGAATATCCAAAAGATTTCTATTTTAGTTATGTTATAGATTTATATTCTAATTATTATTATAGATCAGTCATATAGATAATAAAGATGTTACAGTATAGATATTACCTGTCTATTATATAGAGATGTAATCTGCATTGTATAATTATAGATTGATCATATAGACAATACAGAATATATAGAATAAATATTATACACTTCTCATACAGATAGGATGGAAATTATCGTACAAATATTATAAATCGATCACATGAAGAGTATATAATTTATCATTTAAAAATTATAGATCGATCAAATAGAGTGTATAGTATAATGATTATAGATAGTATAGAATTTATAGTATAATGATTATAGATAGTATAGAATTTATATTATTATTATAGATTGATTATATATGAAATGTATCATTTAGAAATAGATTAATCATATGGATGGTATAAAAATCATTATATAATCATTATAGACACAGGATAGAATTTATAGTAATATTATTATAGATTTATTATAGTCATAGAATAGAATAGAATTGACTGATATTATAAATTGATCCCATAGATAATACAGAATTTTGTAGTATTATTATATTATCTTATTCTATCGATATTACAGAGTTTATAGTGTTATTATTATAGATTTATTATAGTGATAGTATAGAATTAGTATAATGATTATAGATTGGTCCTATAGATAGTACAGAATTTATATTATTATTATTATTATTATAGTTAGTATAGAGTTTATTGTGCTATTATTATAGATTATTCTATAGATAGTACAGAATTTATAGTGTTATATAGATTTATTATAGTGATAGTATATAATTGACTGTATTGATATTTTATATTGATCCTATTGATAGTATAGAATTCATATTATTATTATTATTATTATCATATATTGATCCTATAGACAGTGCGGAGTTTATAGTATTATTATTATTATATATTGATCCTATAGACAGTGCGGAGTTTATAGTATTATTATTATTATATATTGATCCTATAGACAGTGCGGAGTTTATAGTATTATTATTATTATATATTGATCCTATAGACAGTGCGGAGTTTATAGTATTATTATTATTATATATTGATCCTATAGACAGTACGGAGTTTATAGTATTATTATTATTATATATTGATCCTATAGACAGTGCGGAGTTTATAGTATTATTATTATTATATATTGATCCTATAGAAAGTACGGAGTTTATAGTATTATTATTATTATTATATATTGATCCTATAGATAGTACGGAGTTTATAGTATTATTATTATTATATATTGATCCTATAGACAGTACAGAGTTTATAGTATTATTATTATTATATATTGATCCTATGGATAGTACGGAGTTTATAGTATTATTATCATATATTGATCCTATGGACAGTGCAGAGTTTATAGTATTATTATTATTATATATTGATCCTATGGATTGTACAGCGTTTATAGTATTATTATTATTATATATTGATCCCATAGATAGTACGGAGTTTATATTGTTATTATCATATATTGATCCTATAGACAGTACGGAGTTTATAGTATTATTATTATCATATATTGATCCTATGGATAGTACGGAGTTTATAGTGTTATTATTATCATATATTGATCCCATAGACAGTACGGAGTTTATCGTATTATTATTATATATTGATCCCATGGATAGTACGGAGTTTATAGTATTATTATTATATATTGATCTTATAGACAGTACGGAGTTTATAGTGTTATTATTATATATTGATCCTATGGATAGTACGGAGTTTATAGTGTTATTATTATTATATATTGATCCTATAGACAGTACGGAGTTTATATTATTATTATATATTGATCCTATAGACAGTACGGAGTTTATAGTGTTATTATTATAGATGTTGCAGATTTCTTTAGTGAACTCTCCTGGGAAGTCTCGAGTCTCTTTGAAGTTCGAAGGTTGATGAATATCTTGTGATATTTTCTCATCAGAACTGGAAGGACCGGAATCGGCGTTCCCACAGTCGGCGCGGCGTCACCGTCCATCAATCAGGGGAGTCAGCCGGTGACATGAGAAGATTTCCTCTCTCAGGTGACACTTTTTGGACTTTTTCTCACCCCCAGAATAGAATATAAATCATCAGATTCTTCTGACACATTTCCGGGATCCTCACCCCTCCGCCATCGCCCATCCCCCGCACAGACCACGCCGGGCCGCCTGTGTGGTGATTGGACGAGGTCGGGACGTGTATAAACCTCAGGAGGAAATATAATGATCCCCCTTAGAGGAGGATATCCGTGAGATTTCACTGGAGAATGGCAGAGCTGGGAGTGGCCGGGGGCAGGGCATGCTGGGACTTGTAGTTCCTCAGAATCAGGTCCACCTTTGATAGGCTGCAGCCAGATTTACATTATTTCCCCGGGAAAGTACAAAGTCCCCCCGTGCAGGACGTCAGTGATGTCATAGTGGAGGGCGAGTTCATCAAATGGTGGAGCTCCTCCCACTGGCATATTTTTAGGGAGGAGTTTACAGGACGGAACCCGGCGGGAGGTCGGCGAACCCGGAACATGGCAGAGAACCCTCCTGAAGACTACGGGACACGGGCGGCATTTTTCTTCTAACATTTTTTTAGAAGCTTTATGTATAAAAAGTGCATAGCGGGGGGAGGGGGGCGCTGTCATGGGGATAGGAAGAGTCCCGGGGGCCCCAAACTTCTTCCATCTACAGATGATGGGGGCCACTGTGATCATTGGGACCTTCAATGTGCCCTTCCCCCGATCTGTGTCTCCATACAATCCCGTCTCCGAGGTCTGCAGACAATTCCTTGGCTTGGTTTGTGCTCTGACATGCACTGTTACCTGTGGGACCTTCTATAGACAGGGGTGTGTCTTTCCCAATCACATCCAATCACCTGAATTCCCCACAGGTGGGCTCCAATCAAGTTGTAGAAACATCTCAAGGATGATCAGTGGAAACAGGAGGCACCTGAGCTCAGTGCTGGGTGGGAGGAGCCTGTGATACGTATGTACGTGGGAGGAGCCTGTGATACTTATGTACGTGGGAGGAGCCTGTAATACTTATATACATGGGAGGAGCCTGTGATACTTATATACATGGGAGGAGCCTGTGATACTTATATACATGGGAGGAGTCTGTGATACTTATATACATGGGAGGAGTCTGTGATACTTATGTACATGGGAGGAGTCTGTGATACTTATATACATGGGAGGAGTCTGTGATACTTATATACATGGGAGGAGTCTGTGATACTTATGTACATGGGAGGAGCCTGTGATACTTATATACATGGGAGGAGCCTGTGATACTTATATACATGGGAGGAGTCTGTGATACTTATATACATGGGAGGAGTCTGTGATACTTATGTACATGGGAGGAGTCTGTGATACTTATATACATGGGAGGAGTCTGTGATACTTATATACATGGGAGGAGTCTGTGATACTTATGTACATGGGAGGAGCCTGTGATACTTATATACATGGGAGGAGCCTGTGATACGTATATACATGGGAGGAGCCTGTGATACTTGTGTACGTGGGAGGAGTCTGTGATACTTATGTACGTGGGAGGAGTCTGTGATACTTATGTACATGGGAGGAGTCTGTGATACTTATGTACATGGGAGGAGCCTGTGATACTTGTGTAAATGGGAGGAGTCTGTGATACTTATGTACATGGGAGGAGCCTGTGATACTTGTGTAAATGGGAGGAGTCTGTGATACTTATGTACATGGGAGGAGCCTGTGATACTTGTGTACATGGGAGGAGCCTGTGATACTTGTGTACATGGGAGGAGACTGTGATACTTATGTACATGGGAGGAGTCTGTGATACTTGTGTACATGGGAGGAGTCTGTGATACTTATGTACATGGGAGGAGCCTGTGATACGTATGTACATGGGAGGAGCCTGTGATACTTGTGTACACGGGAGGAGCCTGTGATACTTATGTACATGGGAGGAGCCTGTGATACGTATGTACATGGGAGGAGCCTGTGATACTTGTGTACATGGGAGGAGCCTGTGATACTTGTGTAAATGGGAGGAGTCTGTGATACTTATGTACATGGGAGGAGTCTGTGATACTTGTGTACATGGGAGGAGTCTGTGATACTTGTGTACATGGGAGGAGTCTGTGATACTTATGTACATGGGAGGAGCCTGTGATACTTGTGTACATGGGAGGAGCCTGTGATACTTGTGTACATGGGAGGAGACTGTGATACTTGTGTACATGGGAGGAGCCTGAGATATATATGTCCATGGGAGGAGCCTGTGATACTTATGTACGTGGGAGGAGTCTGTGATGGGAGGAGTCTGTGATACTTGTGTATGTGGGAGGAGTCTGTGATGGGAGGAGTCTGTGATACTTGTGTACATGGGATTTTTTTTTTAACTATTTCCAACAAACGTCTCTCCCGTTGTCATTATGGGGGGATTTTTTGTAGAATTTCGAGGAAAATAATGAATCCATTTTGGAATGCGGCTGTAACATAAAAAATGTGGAAAAAGTGAAGCGCTGTGAATGCTTTCTGGAAGCTCTGTATATGTAAATGTATTTTATTGGGATTTTATGTGAGAGACACAAAGTGTCACATAATTGTGAAGTGGAACTGAAATTATTCAAAAAACGATCCCGCCAAAAATCCCGGGGATCCCAGAATAAAGGAAGCCACGCCTCTCCATTCTGATTGGCTGCAAGGAGAATCCTGACGGTTACATTGTGTCATTAAAAATCTGAAGAGAAGAAATGAGAGTCAGTTGGGGCCACAGTCCCCTCCCCCTTCTCCTTCAGAATCTGACATTTTCAGGGGGCGGAGCCCGCAGTTCTGCGTTTTTCTTCAAACGCTTCGCACAGCGAGAGATGAAACGTTTTCTGAACTTCTGCCGGCCAGATGACGCCAAACATCTCCTCCCCCCTCCGGCCCGTCCGCGGGGGTCTTCAAATCCTTACCGAGAACGCGGATCAAACGCCGCTCGCCGGGCGCAATCTCTCCACATTAATGGGAACTCGGCGGTCCAGAGAAATGGAGGAGGGGGGAAGGGCCGAAATTATCCCAAACCGGAGGAGGCTTTGTTTTCTTCGGGTGTCATAAACAATAAAACTTCATCCTTTGTTACATCTCAGCGCTGCTGATCTCCCGCCGCCTCTTTGCAGCCACTTCCCGTCTCCATATCCTCCAATGGCGGCATTTCCTGATGGTGACACCCGAAGGCCGTGTCTGTGTCATGTGGGCTGAGTGGCCACTTGTGGTCTCCTCTGGAAGTGACGGGGTGACAACACAGGGAACAATTGGGAGACGGGGACAGAGCGTTGTCACCCTATAACAGGAAGTGTCTGAACAAGGCCCTCCATGGCGGGATCACCGGGGGGATAAAGACTGAATTTTTTTTTTAAATAAATAAAAAAGATTATCAGAGATCGCCAACGCCACCTAACGTGCGTCAAATCGTACGGGACGCTTCTTTCTAATGGAGTAATATTGGAATAATATTGGAATAAAAGGAGATTAATATCAGATTAGTATGGGAATAATATAAAAATAACATTGGATTATTGTAGGAATAATATTAGATTCATATCGGAATATAAATGGATTAAAATTGGAATAATATCAGATTATAATTAGAATAATATGGGATTATTATATGAATAATATCAGATTATTATAGGAATAATATTGGAATAATATAATATTATAATAGGAGTAATATTGGAATAATATAGGAATAATATCAGATTATAATAGGAATAATATTGGAATAATATTGGAATAATATCAGATTATAATAGGAATAATATTGGAATAATATCAGATTATTATAGGAATAATATTGGAATAATATTGGAATAATATTGGAATAATATCAGATTATAATAGGAATAATATTGGAATAATATCAGATTATTATAGGAATAATATTGGAATAATATTGGAATAATATCAGATTATAATAGGAATAATATTGGAATAATATTGGAATAATATCAGATTATTATAGGAATAATATTGGAATAATATAAGAATAATATCAGATTATAATAGGAATAATATTGGAATAATATCAGATTATAATAAGAATAATATTGGAATAATATCAGATTATTATAGGAATAATATTGGAATAATATTGGAATAATATCAGATTATAATAGGAATAATATTGGAATAATATAAGAATAATATCAGATTATTATAGGAATAATATTGGAATAATATTGGAATAATATCAGATTATAATAGGAATAATATTGGAATAATATCAGATTATTATAGGAATAATATTGGAATAATATTGGAATAATATCAGATTATAATAGGAATAATATTGGAATAATATTGGAATAATATCAGATTATTATAGGAATAATATTGGAATAATATCAGATTATAATACGAATAATATTGGAATAATATCAGATTATAATAGGAATAATATTGGAATAATATCAGATTATAATAAGAATAATATTGGAATAATATCAGATTATTATAGGAATAATATTGGAATAATATTGGAATAATATCAGATTATAATAGGAATAATATAAGAATAATATCAGATTATAATTGGAATAATATTGGAATAATATTGGAATAATAGGAATAATATTGGCATAATATCAGATTATAATAGGAATAATATTGGAATAATATCAGATTATAATATTGGAATAATATAAGAATAATATATGAATAATAGATTATTATTATTGGAATAATATTGGATATTTTTTGGACGCTGTTGTTTGGGATCGGTAGCGTTGCGGATTCCGAAATAACGGGCGCGGTCTCTGTACTGTCAGGGACGTCCTTCCCATTGGCGTGGAGAATATTTGGAGACGTTTATTGCCCTCGGATATTTCCAGACACTGATAGCTCCGCCCAGAACGTTGCGTAATCCGTACAGAATAAATATTAGAATTCCCGGTGAAGGAGAACAGAAGGCAAAACATATTTACATTTTGGATGGAGTACAGGGGGGGGGGGGAGGGGGTTAGAGCCCCTGTCTGTGTCCCGTTGGGGAGATTTCTCTTCACTTCCTGTCCCATAGACACAACAGGAAGTGAGAGGAAGTCCCCCCGCGGTGTGGTCTGTACATGACTTGTATTGATTATCAGCGTTCATCGATCACCGAATTCCGCTCAGAAAACGGGTCAAAATGAGAAATTCTGTCCGCTCTGTGATTGGACGTTACAGAGAAGAAGATTTGTGGTCGGGAATCGTCTTTTCTCTCCGCAATCCTTTCTCCATCATTGATTATAAATTTGTTTGTTTTTCAAAAAAGATCCAACATGGCCGATCGTTCAGATTCGATGGCGGCACGAAAATCGTCCGTTGGTGCGACTCAATAATCCGAAACCCGAACAAATATTTAATTCTGAATTTCAAAAGAGAATTCGCTCGGAATTTGACCCGTGAATGGCCGCCCTCAGAGCCGATCTTCTTCCTGGACCTCTGATACAGGGGGCGGTGCCAGAATGTGACATCATACACGATCAGATGTCAGGATGTGATGTCATAGGTCATCAGATGTCAGGATGTGATGTCATAGGTCATCAGATGTCAGGATGTGATGTCATAGGTCATCAGATGTCAGGATGTGATGTCATAGGTGATCAGATGTCAGGATGTGATGTCATAGGTCATAAGATGTCAGGATGTGATGTCATATGTGATCAGATGTCAGGATGTGATGTCATAGGTGATCAGATGTCAGGATGTGATGTCATAGGTGATCAGATGTCAGGATGTGATGTCATAGGTGATCAGATGTCAGGATGTGATGTCATACGTCATCAGATGTCAGGATGTGACTCATAACAACAACGAATCAGAGATGTGGATGGTGAGATTCTGTCTTCTCCTCATCACATCGATCTTCATGGAGTCTTCGTGATTTCAGGTGAAGGAGCGGCTGATGGCGACACATATATTCCGGCAATCGGAGGAAGGACACGCCGGGGATTGGGTTCACTGGTTTCGGGGGATTGGGGTCACTGATTCTGGGGATTGGGGTCACTGATTCCGGGCATTGGGGTCACTGATTCCGGGGATTGGGCTCACTGATTCCGGGCATTGGGGTCACTGATTCCGGGGATTGGGGTCACTGATTCCGGGGATTGGGGTCACTGATTCCGGGGATTGGGGTCAATGATTCTGGGGATTGGGTTCACTGATTCTGGGGATTGGGGTCACTGATTCTGGGGATTGGGGTCAATAATTCCGGGGATTGGGGTCACAGATTCTGGGGATTGGGGTCACTGATTCTGGGGATTGGGGTCCCCCGTCATACATGGAGCCCCGAATGTTGTGGGCGGAGTCTCTGTAGGTGACACCTGGCGTCTGGTATACAGAAATTTCCCGGCCTGTATGACGCGCAGCCTCTCCGCCGTCCACAAAATAAACTTGTCGTCTGGAGAATCTGAGTGTAAGCACAAATCCTCTGAAAGGCCATAATTAGCGGCGGATCGCTGTCAGAATATCGAATTATTGGGAGAAGGTGGGGGATTTCCATCCCGAAAAATCATCCCCACCTGTCTAATAAAGACAGAAAAATAACTTATTGTGTCTCATCGCTGAGCGAGGAACATTAACCCTTCCGGGGTCCGAAATCCTTCATCAGAGAATACGGAGCGCGGCGCAGAGCGGCGGACAGAACTGCGTCGGTCCAGAGATCGCTCTGATGCCTCATCCGGCCGAGGGGCTGCGACATGCCGGGTTCTCGGTACCAAATTTCCACGGCTGAAGTTCATCGTCTGCGCAGAGGAACGGCTTCAATCAGAAAAAAGATTTTATATAGAATGAGATTTATTTTTATCTATTTATAAAACGGAAGTGGATAGATTGTATCTTTATTCTACGTAACTATTTCTATAATATTTGTATTTATTATTATTCTATCTTCCCGGGGTTGGGAACTCGGACTTTAGTGTCGGGGATCGTTCTGATCAGACGGAATTCCAGGAAGAACCTTTGTGTGACCCGAGAAGTACAAACAGAGAAATTCATTTTGTTGGAGAAATAATCGCCCAAAAAATTGGAAATTGGGAAATTTCATTTTTATTTTATTTTATTTATTTTTGTAATTTATTTATTGACATAAACACAAAAACACAAACTGAACCGGATGGATTGCTGTCTTTATTCAACCTCTCCAACTATGTAACTAAATATATATATTATTATTTTTTAACTATGTAACTAAATATATATATTATTATTTTTTAACTATGTAACTATATATATATATATATATTTTTTTTTTTTAACTATGTAACTATATGTATATAATATTTGTATTTTATTTTGCCAACTTGTAGTTCAGTGTCGGGGATCGCTGTGATCAGACGGCCTTCTACATGTACAAGAAGAACCTCTGTGTGTGACCTGAGAAGTACAAACAGATAAATTCTTTTTTTATGAGAATTTATCGCCCAACAAAAAATATATATACAGTTACATAGTTAGGGGCAGATCCACAGAGCGAGTACGCGGCGTATCTACTGATACGCCGGCGTACTTTCAAATTTCCTGCGTCGTATCTTTGTTTTGAATCCTCAAACCAAGATACGACGGCATCTGGGCTAGATCCGACAGGCGTACGACTTCGGATCTTAGATGCAATTCTTCGGCGTCCGCTGGGTGGCGTTCCCCTCGTTTTCCGCGTCGAGTATGCAAATTAGCTATTTCCGACGATCCACGAACGTACGAGCGGCCGTCGCATTCTTTTACGTCGTCTCTAGTCGGCTTTTTTCGGCGTATAGTTAAAGCTGCTGTTTGGTGGCGTACTCAATGTTAAGTATGGCCGTCGTTCCCGCGTATCATTTTAAAAAAAAAATTCCGTTTGCGCAAGTCGTCCGTGAATCGGGCTGGACGTAATTTACGTCCACGTCAAAACAATGACGTCCTTGCGACGTCATTTAGCGCAATGCACGGCGGGAAATTTAGGGACGGCTCATGCGCAGTTCGTTCGGCGCGGGGACGCGCTTCATTTAAATGAAACACGCCCCCCTACTCGCCGATTTGAATTAGGCGCCGTTACGCCACGAGAGATACACTACGCCGCCGTAACTTACGGCGCAAATTCTTCCAGGATTCAAACCAAAAAAAGTAAGTTACGGCGGCGTAGCGTATCTCAGATACACTGCGCCGGGGCAGATCTTTGTGGATCTGGCCCTTAGTCCATCAAGTTCAACCAGAAAGGAAAATGTCATTTTTATTTTATTTTTGTAATTTATTTATTGACATAAACACAAACTGAACCGGATGGATTGGTGTTTTTATTCAACCTCTCCAACTATGTAAATAAATATTTAATCTTAACTATGTAACTATATATATAATATTTTTATTATATTTTCCCAACTCGTAGTTCAGTGTCGGGGATCGCTGTGATCAGACGGCCTTCTACGTGTACAAGAAGAACCTCTGTGTGTGACCTGAGAAGTACAAACAGATAAATTCGTTTTTTTTTGGAGAATTAATCGCCCAAAAAATATATATATATAGTTACATAGTTAGTCCATCAAGTTCAACCAGAAAGGGAAATTTCACTTTATTTTTTTTATTTATTTTTGTGATTTATTTATTGACATAAACACACAAAAACTCTCACTGAACCGGATGGATTGGTGGTTTTATTCAACCTCACCAACTATGTAACAAAATCATTTAATCTCAACTATGTAACTATATTTATTATTATTTTTTAACTATGTAACTATATATATATATATTTTTTAACTATGTAACTATATATATATATATTTTTTTTAACTATGTAACTATATATATATTTTTTTTAACTATGTAACTATATATATATATATATCATTTTTATTTTATTTTCCCAACTCGTAATTTAGTGTCGGGGATCGCTGTGGTCGGACGGAATTCTACATGTAAGAAAAACTCCTGTGTGTGACCCGAGTAGCAGAAACAGATACATTTTTTTTGTTAATGAATTAATTGCCCAATATATATATATAGTTACATCGTTAGTCCATAAAGTTCAACCAAAAAGGAAACGCAATTTTAAAATGTAATTTTGTTTTATTTTATTTATTTACTTTGATACCCTCTATATATATATACCCCAATGTATATTTCACTAAACTGCATACAGGTGAAGATATATACTGTATATATGTATCCACCACCCCCTCCCTGTAGAATGTAAGCTCTCTGAGCCAGGCCTCCTGTCCCTTCTGTATTGGACTGTAATTGTGTTGTCCCTCCTCTACATTGTAAAGTGCTGAATAAACTTTTGGCGCTCTATAAATCCTGTATAATAATAATAATAATAATAATAGGTATTATAGAGGAAACATATACAGTGTAGCAAATCCAAAGAGTGTACAAGTCACACGGGACATACAACACTCCGAGGAGAGGAACTTCCATCTGTATCTGTAGACCACCAGCAGGTAAGAGGAAGAGACGAGGTGTCTGGATGGATGAAAGGATAATGGAGGGATGGATGGATGAGCAGGAGAAGGGACCGAGACTGGAACCTCTGTGGCTCCCGCAGAAGATCTGGGTTGGGTGACCTCAATGTAAAATAAGTATAAAAAAAAGTGACTTTTATTTGATACAAACCTCAGCGCCCCGCTGGTCATATTCTTCCACATATACACTATATACTGTGTTAGCTGGATTCACGTAGGGCGGCGTATTTTTGAGCTGGCGTAGCGTATCGTATTTACGCTACGCCGCCGTAAGTCAGAGAGGCAAGTGCTGTATTCACAAAGCACTTGCCTCCTAAGTTACGGCGGGGTAGCGTAAATGGGCCGGCGTAAGCGCGCCTAATTCAAATTGTGAAGAGGTTGGCGTGTTTTATGTAAGTAAACCATGACCCGACGTGATTGACGTTTTTAACGAACGGCGCATGGAATGACACGGGAACGACGTCCATACTTAACATTGGCTAGGCCAGCTATTTGTTCGACTAACTTTACCCCTGAAAACGCCTTACGTAAACGGCGTATCTTTACTGCGACGTTCGTGAATAGGCGTAACTCGCTGATTTGCGCATTCTAGGCGTAAATCAGCGTTCACGCCCCGAGCGGCCGTCGGAACTAGACAGCTAAGATACGACGGCGCAGGCCGTCGTATCTTAGCTACATTTAAGTGTATCTCAATTTGAGAATACACTTAAATGTACGACGGCGCAGATTCAGAGTTACGACGGCGTATCTACTGATACGCCGGCTTAACTCTTTGTGAATCTAGCTATATATCTGTATCATAGGTAATATATACAGTAAAACCTTGCAATGTGAGGAAAATTCCTTCCAGAAACATGCTTGTAATCCAAAGCGCTTGTACATCAAAGCATTTTTTTTACAGGGTATAAAAGAGAAGAGAGGCGCCTCTAAGTGTAGCAATAAGTTGCTAAATGTTGTCCCTTCATTACATGTAACCATATTGCTACACTTAGAGGCGCCTCTCTTCTCTTTTATACTCAGTGGTGACATGACGCTACTCTTATATCAAGACATGGCTTGTATACCAAGACATCGCTTGTACATCAAGACATCGCTTGTATATCAAGACATCGCTTGTATATCAAGACATCGCTTGTATATCAAGGCAAAAATTATCAAAACATTTTGCTTGTCTTGCAAAACGCTCTCAAACCAAGTTACTCTCAATCCAAGGTTTTCCTGTATCTCTGTATTATAGGTAGTATGTACAGTATATAATGTGTAATGTTGAAATACATTTTTATAAAATGATCGCATGTTGTACTTTTATCACCTGACAAATAAACACGGATTATATATATTTATTGATAAAGTTGAAAGTATTTTGCGCTCCGGACGGAGAGATCAGAAAAGGAAATATCTCCTATAAATGTGACATTCAAATCTGGGATATTTTTTTTTTATTAAGTGTTTAGTTTAGATTTTTCAACAAAACGTTACATATAGCATGAGGAAAAGATACAATATCCGGGGTACAAGAGAAGTGACAAGTCGTGTAACCAAAATGTAAATGGCGAGGCTGCGCAGAGCCCAGATAAGATCATCGGGGTCACAAAAGTGTGACCTTGGAAAGAAAAATCACCACAAATCACACAATCCAGGAATATTTTTTTAATTATTTTTTTCTTTTATGAAATGATTTTATTTTTTCTCACATACAGTATATATTTTATAATATATTTGATATAATTTATTTATAAATAAATAATAAACTAATAATAATCCAATGACACGGATTCTTGCAGGATGTGGGGATGATACAATTCAGTATAGAGTGTCTGAATATTATTATTATAAAGGATTTATATATTATTATTATTATTATTATTATTATTATTATTATTATTATTATTATTACTATACAGAAATTATATATTATTATTATTATTATTATTATTATTATTATTATTATTATTATTATTACTATACAGAAATTATATATTATTATTATTGTTGTTGTTATACAGGATTTATAAATTATTATCATTACTATACAGGATTTAAATATTATTATAATTATTATTGTTATACAGGATTTATATATTATTATTATTATTATTATTATTATTATTATTATTGTTGTTGTTGTTATGTGGGATTTATATATTATTATTATTATTATTATTATTATTATTATTATTATTATTATAAAGGATTTATTTATTATTAATATTATTATTATTATTATTATTATTATTATTATTATACAGAAATTATATATTATTATTATTATTGTTGTTGTTATACAGGATTTATAAATTATTATCATTACTATACAGGATTTAAATATTATTATTATTGTTGTTATATAGTATTTATATATTATTATTATTATTATTGTTATACGGGATTTATATATTATTATTATTATTATTATTATTATTATTATTATTATTATTATTATTATTGTTGTTGTTGTTGTTGTTATGTGGGATTTATATATTATTATTATTATTATAATTGTTGTTATATAGAATTTATATATTATTATTATTATACAGGATTTATAAATTATTATTATTATTGTTATACGGGATTTATATATTATTATTATTATTATTATTATTATTATTATTATTATTGTCGTTGTTATGTGGGATTTATATATTATTATTATTATTATTATTATTATTATTATTGTCATTGTTATGTGGGATTTATATATTATTATTATTATTATTGTCGTTGTTATGTGGGATTTATATATTATTATTATTATTATTATTATTATTATTATTGTCATTGTTATATGGAATTTATATATTATTATTATACAGGATTTATAAATTATTATTACTATACAGGATTTATATATTATTATTATTGTTATACAGGATTTATATATTATTATTATTATTATTATTATTATTATTATTATTATTATTATACAGGATTTATAGAGCGCCAACAGTTTGCACAGCACTTTACAAAATGCAGGCAGACATTACAGTCACAATACAATTTGATATGAGAGGAATGGGAGGGCCCTGATCCTGAGAGCTTACAATCTAAGATTATATATCAGACAGGAGGCTTCATATCTTGCATTAAACTTTCTTTTTAATGCTCATAGCAGAAATGGTAACAGCTATTCATTTAATACAGAGAAAAAAATTCTTCATAGGACTACAATACCCAGCAGCCCCCGGGGGCCCCTCCCCCCTGTCATAGTGTCTATATAAGGGGCTGTCTGGATCTCCTCCTCCTCTTTCTTTCTGCTCATGGCTAAGATAAGTACCATCCATGTTCTGTAATGCCTTTACTGTGTTTTTATAATACTGTATTTTATAATAAGGTAATATGTTTAGGTTATAATGACTTCAGCTTAACAATTTTCTGACTGGATTAACGCACTGCGTTTATCTGGTTCCCCAGCGCTAGAGTTCTCTTTTTTCCTTCTCCTGTCAGAAGCCATTTATCATCCCCTCAGTTTCCTCCTATCATCCTCACACCGCACTTCGCGCGTTTTTCCCTTGTGGAGGGGCGCGGCCGAGAGACGCTGTTCCTCGGCACGCCTCCCTGCACCTGACATCCTATCAGATCCTACGGCCGTAATCTCGCGAGATTACGGCCGCGTTCGTGAGGCGCGATTCCCTGCATCTCCTTCCACCTCAGAGCAACGGTCGGAAGGAGCAGGAGCGCGCTGGGGACTGGCTGTCTATCTTTTCTTTCCCTCCACTGCCGCAGAACCTCAATCAGAACCGCAATCTCGGTCAGGTACCTCGGGCAGACTAGGGGGGGGATCTGCTGGGCAATACTTGACCCTGCAACAGCCAAACAAAGTATAATTTTAAAGTGTCACTACTTGCCTGTCAGTGATTTATCCCTGACAGGGATTATTGGTACTAACATTCCAAATTTAGTTATTATGGCTACCGAGAGCAATGGCTCAGGCCTGGGCAATGATGTGGTGGATTTGGATGCATCGCATCTGTTATCCACAAATCTTATACAAGAACTCATTACCAAGTCCATTCAGGCGGCCTTGGCAGTTAATACAACAGGCTCTGCCTCAGTGCCATCCACTTCGGGGTGCCCCCCCACTAAAGGCAAAGCTGCCCAAAAACTTAAGCACTTGTCAGTGCATTTCGACTCCCCGGCAGGGGAAGTTTACAATGTGCCCCAAGCAGGATCCAATCCGACCTGCCACACCCCGCACATCCCAGACCACACTCGACCCTTGGGCCCCAAGGAGACAACAAAAGGGCATAGATCCGCCAGGCGGATTAAACCAGACTCATATGACACGTCCGAGGACGAGTCTGAAATGTCTGCTGGAGCCGAATCCTCGGATTCACTCACAGACGATGAAGAGGATGCGGGGTTTACGGCGATCCACCATGACGCCAATAATGATTTGTCACAAAACGCCATTGTAGACTCCCAAGGGCAATCATTATTTAATCCGGACGAGATATCTCATCCGCGTTCGGGGGATTGGGCCCCACTCCCCCATGTGGCCCAATATCTGGAATTATGGACCAGACGGTCCTTGGATAGGGTCAACCGCAACAAGCTGCGGTCAGAATGTCCCAGACCACATGTGGCAAACAAAGTGGCTATCACCCCTGAGATAGACCCGGTTCTGCTCAAATATTTGACGAGATCCGGGAAATATGCAAAGAAAGGGATTGAAAGGTCCTTCAAGGTTATCCAGGATCGCATACTGGATATCCTTGGCCCCCTCACGAAAATACTAAATTTGGCAGAACAGGCGGCCTCATCAGCCCAACCTGTTGACCTCACACAACTCAGGGGCTGGGCCCAGCGCGCTATATGCCTGCTGGGCACAGCTAATACAACTTGCTCAGTGGAGCGCCGCCGCTCCATTCTGATGAAGCTGGACCCTCAACTCAGCCATCTGGCCGAGAATGAACCGGGACCATCGGCAGGAGGCCTTCTCTTCGGAGACGACCTCATTAAAAATATAAATAAATTTGTAAGTCTCTTTTCAAGCCTGGACAAGGCACAGTCATCACTGAGAAAGTCCCAACCCGGCCGGGTTTTTGGGAAGGCCGGTAGAGGCAGAGGGCGATCTACCGGCCGCTCTGTTCAATACAGGCCCTACTCGAGACCTGCCATCCAGCAGTACACTCCTGCTCCACAGCCGTACGCCATGCCGATGGCTCAACCCGCACCCTTTTTCCCCCCACGGGGACGTCCCTGGAGAGGACGCGGAGGACGTGGATTTCCAAGGTCTAGGCCACCGACCGGTGAGTTTTATTCCATCTTCAATTCCACATACACTGGTGGGGGGCAGACTGATGTATTTTTTCCATGCCTGGTCAAAAATTTCGACGGATTCTTGGATCCTATCGACGGTAACGGGTTATCGGATAGAATTCCTATCCCTACCGACCCTCAATGTAATACCCCCCCCCTATCCATTTTTCGGCCCAAAACATGGAACTGATCGACAAGGAACTCAAAGAGCTCCTGGCCAAGGGAGCGGTCCAGGAAGTAGACCCCCTCTCCCCCGGTTTCATCAGCAACATCTTCCTGGTGAAGAAAAAAAAAGACGGCGGCCATCGCCCTGTCATAAACCTGAGAGACCTCAACCAGCATGTGGCATACCGCCATTTCAAGATGGAGGGTATCCACCTGTTACGCGACCTCCTATGGCCAGGAGACTGGTTGATAAAAATAGATTTAAAAGACGCGTACCTCACGGTTCCTATGCACAACGAATCTCAGTCATTCCTAAAATTTCTGTGGCAGGACCGAATGTGGCAGTTCACCTGCCTCCCATTCGGCTTGTCATCAGCCCCTTGGTGCTTCACCAAACTCCTCAAGCCGGTAATTGCCGCCCTGAGGAGCAGGGGGGTACGCCTAATTATATACCTGGACGACATGCTGATCATGGCACGATCCAGAACATTAGTCTCTCTACACAGCCAATGGGCGGTATCCTTGTTGAGGGAACTCGGCTTCCTCATCAATTACAAGAAATCAGTCCTGGAACCCTCTCAAGAGATGGAGTTCCTAGGGTTTCTTGTGGATACCAACAAGGCTCTCCTTCTGTTACCGAAAGCGAAACTGGCTCTGATTCGCAAGGAAATCAGGGCCACATTACGCAAGGGTCAGGTCTCCCTTCGTTTGCTGGCTCGCATAGTAGGCCTATTATCGGCCTCTATCCAAGCCATCTTCCCAGCTCCTTTACACTATCGTGCCTTACAGAGACTAAAAACGCTCCACTTACGACAAGGGCTACGTTACGCGGACGAAGTCCCGTTAAGCCCGGACGCTATAGAGGAATTACAATGGTGGCTTCGCCACGCCATTCAGTGGAACGGCAGGACAATTTTCAACTCCTACCCGGAGGTGATCATAGAGTCAGACGCGAGTCGCCAGGGTTGGGGTGCCCGGTGCGGTCAAATCACCACCGGTGGGAAATGGTCCGTGGAGGAAACACACCTCCACATCAATGCCTTGGAACTTTTGGCTGCATACTTCGCGGTCAAAAGTTTCCTCCCTCATACCTCCAACAAATGTGTACTCCTACGCATGGACAATATTGCAGCAGTGCAATACGTCAATCGCTTAGGAGGCACGAAATCCAAGATCCTGGCGGATATCGCATCCGACTTTTGGCAGTTCTGCCTCTCCATCAATACCACCCCTATGGCGGAATACCTGCCAGGGATTTCCAACACCGTTGCAGACTGGAACTCACGCTACCTTACGGATTCCAGCGACTGGACGCTGGATCGTTCGGTGTTCTTGACGCTGCAAACTCTGTGGGGTCCTCTGCATACAGACCTGTTTGCCTCTCGCCTCAACCGGCAATTACCCCGCTTTTACAGTTGGAGGCCGGACCCAGAGGCATTGGCAGTGGATGCATTCCGACAATTTTGGGCGCGGGGGACACACTATGCGTTCCCCCCGTTCAACATGCTCACCAGGACGCTCCTTCAGGTGGCGACCCAGGTGGCGACGGTTGTGTTGATCACACCCTGGTGGCCGACACAACCGTGGTTCCCTCTTCTCCTGGGAATGGCGATCGACTTTCCCCGTCTACTCCCATTCTCACCTCATCTCCTATCGAACGCGACCCTGGGCTGTCATCCTCTGTTGAGAGATGGCAACCTTCCCCTGTTAGCGTGGTTGATCTCAGGCTCGGAGTCTCTGAGAACGCGTTTTCACAATCGGCTAGAGACCTCCTCGCCTTGGCCTGGGCCCCAGGGACTCGGTCGGCATACAGATCGGCCTGGACCCTGTGGGTTCGCTGGTGTGATCAACGGCAAATTGATGCCGTTCATGCACCTGTACCAGACGTAGTAAACTATTTAGCGGACGCGTACGAGGCGGGCAAGTCTTATAGCTCTCTGAATGTATACAGGTCTGCCATCTCGGCCTATCATTGTCCGGTGGAAGCGGCACCGGTGGGTAAACACCCACTGATCTGCAGACTACTGCGGGGGGTAAAATATAATCGCCCCCCCCGACCTAGATATCATTCCACATGGGATGTCTCCCAGGTGTTACGGCTCTTCACTTCTTGGGGGGAAAATGATATCCTCTCGTTGAAGAACCTTTCTATCAAGCTTTCTACCCTTTTATGCCTTATATCCATAAAACGGGTTTCAGATGTTAGGGCATTGGACATCTCCCGGCGTCATTTTTCACCGGAGGGTGTACGGTTCTCTGTGGTTCGCCGTACGAAAACAGGGATCCATACAGTGTTCTACCCCTTTTTTCCTGACCATCCACACATATGTGTGGTTCGGTGTTTGCAGCACTATGAAGCTCGGACGGCGACCCTAAGGTCAACAAACCAGAGTCAATTACTGGTTTCCTATGTGAAGCCGCATCTCCCAGTTTCCACGGCTTCACTGGCCAGGTGGGTGAGATCGGCCATGGAAATGGCCGGGATCGACACCTCGCTTTTTGGAGCTCATTCCACCAGGGGCGCTATGGCTACCAAAGTAGTCACCTCGGGGGGTTCCCTCGCGGACCTTCTACTGGCGGCGGACTGGTCGTCGGAAACGACTTTCAGACAGTATTACTTCCGACCCTCTAACCATGTCTCCTCCTCAATACTCTAATGTATATATTGCATGTACTGTATTAGGTGGTTAGCTTTAAACATGCAAGATATGAAGCCTCCTGTCTGATATATAATTCGGGATTTTCCTAGTAAACATGACGGAAAATCTGGGTTATATGAGGACAGGAGGCGATTATCTTCCCACCCTACCCACCCCATCATGATATGTTTTATCTTTCAGGGTACTGATGGGTGGAGTCTACGCCTACGCGGACGTTGAGAAGCAATCCGGAGTTCCCGTATGACGATTCTCTGTTTTTTGTTCCAGTTGAACACTGTTCAGATCGCATAACCAACACCCAGGTGATGTTTGTTGCTACGGCCCGTTTGGCCCTGTTCTCACCATCGACGGAAGTTTCCTCGATACCAGCGGGAAGAGATCCTCAAGGATAGGCCTACGTGATGTTCCGTGATTATACAGGATCGCATAAAGAAAGAGGAGGAGGAGATCCAGACAGCCCCTTATATAGACACTATGACAGGGGGGAGGGGCCCCCGGGGGCTGCTGGGTATTGTAGTCCTATGAAGAATTTTTTTCTCTGTATTAAATGAATAGCTGTTACCATTTCTGCTATGAGCATTAAAAAGAAAGTTTAATGCAAGATAATCGCCTCCTGTCCTCATATAACCCAGATTTTCCGTCATGTTTACTAGGAAAATCCCGAATTATTTGCAATGTATCATTTTGTGAGGAATGGTGGGTGTCAGTCCTAGGGAAGTCCGATGTCTGAAGCCTCGTACACACGACCGAGGAACTCGATGGGCGAAACAAATCGTTTTCCTCGTCGAGTTCCTTGTTAGGCCGTCGAGAAACTCAACAAGGCAAGTTTCTCCATTCCCGTCGAGTAACTAGAGAACTTGCTCTCTTTTTGGCTCGTCGAGTTTCTCGACAGTTTCCTCGGCGAAAATGTACACAAGACCGGTTTCCTCAGCAAAACAATATCTCTCAGCAAGTTTCTTGCTGTTTTTTGTGTACGAGGTCTGAGGGTCACATATCGGAGCGCAGGGGCACATGGAACGTTGGAGAATTCTGAGAAGGTTTTGCTGAGGAATCCACCAACCAGCAGCCAACGTTCCCGGATCACAGACAGGACATCACGCCGTCCAATCGCACATCAGATAAGAAGGATTAGGAGGTATTTCTACGGAATAACATGAAGGCTCCGTGTACACCGAGATTAAAAAACATCTGTTCTCTCGGGAGTAAAAAACACTCATATAGAGAATTTTATGTACAAAGTTTAGACGAGTTTAGGAGAATTTTATGTTTTTCTGCCTCTAATGTTAAACTCAAAATATTCCTCTTAATGTCCTAATGTGCATGGACGCCTAGGATAACATTGGGACACCTAGGAGAATATTGGGACTCATAGGAGAACATTGGGACACCTAGGAGAACATTGGGACACCTAGGAGAACATTGGGACACCTACGAGAACATTGGGACACCTAGGAGAACATTGGGACACCTAGGAGAACATTGGGACACATAGGAGAACATTGGGACACATAGGAGAACATTGGGACACACATAGGAGAACATTGGGACTCATAGGAGAACATTGGGACACATAGGAGAACATTGGGACACACATAGTAGAACATTGGGACACCTACGAGAACATTGGGACACCTAGGAGAACATTGGGACACCTAGGAGAACATTGGGACACATAGGAGAACATTGGGACACATAGGAGAACATTGGGACACATAGGAGAACATTGGGACACCTAGGAGAACATTGGGTCACATAGGAGAACATTGGGACACATAGTAGAATATTGGGACACATAGGAGAACATTGGGACACCTAGGAGAACATTGGGACACCTAGGAGAACATTGGGACACATAGGAGAACATTGGGACACATAGGAGAACATTGGGACACATAGGAGGACATTGGGACACCTAGGAGAACATTGGGACACATAGGAGAACATTGGGACACATAGGAGAACATTGGGACACATAGGAGGACATTGGGACACCTAGGAGGACATTGGGACACCTAGGAGAACATTGGGACACATAGGAGAACATTGGGACACATAGGAGAACATTGGGACACCTAGGAGAACATTGGGACTACTAGGAGAACATTGGGACACCTAGGAGAACATTGGGACACCTAGGAGATCATTGAGACAGATAGGAGAACATCGGGACTCATAGCAGAACATTGGGGCACCTAGGAGAACATTGGGACACCTAGGAGAACATTGGGACACATAGGAGAACATTGGGATACTTAGGAGGACATTGTGACACCTAGGAGAACATTGGAACACATAGGACTAGGAGAACATTGGGACACCTAGGAGAACATTGGGACACATAGGAGAACATTGGGACACATAGGAGAACATTGGGACACATAGGAGGACATTGGGACACATAGGAGAACATGGGGACACCTAGGAGGACATTGGGACACCTAGGAGAACATTGGGACACATAGGAGAACATTGGGACACCTAGGAGAACATTGGGACACCTAGGAGAACATTGGGACACATAGGAGAACATTGGGACACCTAGGAGAACATTGGGACACCTAGGAGAACATTGGGACACCTAGGAGAACATTGGGACACCTAGGAGATCATTGAGACAGATAGGAGAACATCGGGACTCATAGCAGAACATTGGGGCACCTAGGAGAACATTGGGACACCTAGGAGAACATTGGGACATATAGGAGAACATTGGGACACTTGGGAGAACATTGGGACACATAGAAGGACATTGGGACACTTAGGAGAACATTGGGACACAAAGAAGGACATTGGGACACGTAGAAGGACATTGGGACACTTAGGAGAACATTGGGACACATAGGAGAACATTGGGACACCTAGGAGAACATTGGGACACATATGAGAACATTGGGGCACTTAGGAGAACATTGGGACACATAGGAGAACATTGGGACACATAGGAGAACATTGGGACACATAGGAGAACATTGGGACACCTAGGAGAACATTGGGACACATAGGAGAACGTTGGGACACGTAGAAGGACATTGGGACACCTAGGAGAACATTGGGACACATAGGAGAACATTGGGACACATAGGAGAACATTGGGACACCTAGGAGAACATTGGGACACCTAGGAGAACATTGGGACACCTAGGAGAACATTGGGACACATAGGAGAACATTGGGACACTTAGGAGAACATTGGGACACCTAGGAGAACATTGGGACACTTAGGAGAACATTGGGACACCTAGGAGAACATTGGGACACTTAGGAGAACATTGGGACACCTAGGAGAACATTGAGTTGCTTCTACAGGCAGAAAAAGCCTAATAATCTCTGGAACTATCGGCAATATCCAGAATGCCCCCCGAGGTGCCGGCAGCGTATCGGTGTGCGCCGGGGAGTGCGATCCGCGGCCCAAGAAATAAATCTCGCTGCTCATCAGACCTGTTCTCGGGGTTATTTGGGGCGCTGATTCAGCCTCTATCACTTTCTTAGATATGGTGAAATATTTATCATTTTTTAGTTGGTTTTTAAACGATCTTCCTGATCCCCCCGTTCTTCTCTTATCTATAATATATAATGAGAGAGTTTCTGTCCTTCCAACTGTCACTTCATATCGGACACGGGGGATTCGGAAGTGTAAGTTGTGACCTCTCTAGTGATGATGGTATAGGAAGGGTATATATATATATTCTAGTTCTCATGGTAGGAGGAGTGTGGATTGCCTTTCATATGGTTTCATTTTTGCAGATGAAGCTCCATAGAGTTTGTGTACTGCCCCCGCCCCCGCCCCCGCCCCCCCCCCCCCCCCCCCCCCCCGCCCGGTGCTGCCGGAATCATCCCAACGTATTTTGTAATATTTATTTCCTGATTTGTGACCGAGACTGACTGAAGAGTGATAAACGGCGTTTTCTGTTGTATTTTAGAAACTAGCGCCGGCGGGGGGGGAAATTGGCGCCATTTTTGGACACCAAAATCATCGTCTCCCCCGGGGGGCCCCAGAAAATGTTTTCATAGAAATAGTCGGTGACTTTTAGTTTTTCTATACAAATTATTGTGAGTAGATGTGATTTTAGGTGGTTGGGGGTCAGAGACATTATTATTATTATACAGGATTTATATGACGCCGTCAGTATACGCAGCGCTGTACAATGTATTGGGGGGGGGGGGCACAACAATCACAGTCCTCTGAGCCTGGAAGGGTTTGGAGACATTGGTGACCTTCCTGGAGCTCCAGAAACACCCAATCACAGGGCAGGACCATCCTGGGGGAGTGAAGTTGGGTAGTTGGGCATTTCAATTGGGGCACACAGGGAACCCGCCCTGGGGGGGGCAAACATCCTAGAAACTTTTTTGAGGTCTTCCAAGGTGCTGACCACCCCCTCCCCCCCCCCAGCCCCCCATCTGTAGGATACTGGCAGGTTTTCTATGGGGGAGTTCTGCCAGGAAATTGCTTTTTTAATATTTAAAATATTCCCAAAGAAACTCTGTGCTGTCAGATTTGTTCTGCTGCCCAAATGTTACCCTTTTGACAACGTGTACTCACACGAAACGCGTCAGGGAAGACTCCAATGTTGCCATCATTATATTGAAGTGCGCTTTATTCTCATATGACATGTAAGTGCAACCTTTAATTAAACCTAAAACTGATTTTTTGACGGTATTACACTATGGCGTCCCCTCTTTTCTTTTCCACGTTTTCATGCAAATTTTAAACACGGATGACCATCTCCTGCATCCCCTGAGCGAGAGACCTTCCAGTTCTCCCTAGGTTATTGCACCAAGATCATTCGCTGACCCCTTCCTGAAGCAACTCCACACCGTGGTTTCCAGTTCATACCAATCCTGATTGGCTCTGGAAATATACATTTCGCAGAGTCCACACGTTCCGGTAAGCCTGCATTCACACTGGTGATGGGATATTTCTTCATTTGGAAATTCACATTCATTCACTCATTTTTGGAAGATTTCATCTCACTCTTCAATTTTGAACATTGTTTTATTCACTCTTTATTTGGTTCATTTTGGACACTTTTATATATATGGTTATGACATTTGTGTCTTCATATACATGTGCATTTCACATTGTTGCATATTGACCACGTATGGTTTTCATTTTCATACCTTTTTTTGTATCAGAGCGCTACACTTTTTTGTCCACATTTTGTTTTTTGCTTCTTGTTTTTCAGTAGCTGTGTATAGCAGCTTGATACATGCATACTTAGCAGCGCAATAATTTACACTATATTATTTGCTGCCCAAATGTTGTCCCCATTTTCCTTGTTCGCCGCACATCAAAAAATAAAAATCCCGGAGAGTCTAGGAATTGTTTTCTGAAGGAATGGAAATGTTACTCAAAAAGAAAAACTTGAACATTTCACATTTTTAATAATAAATTATATAATATAAATATACACAGCATAGATAAATGATATAATCCGATTCTATTATCTTCTTCTTATATTATAATTATATATCTTCCTTTATTGATTGATTGATAAATAACGTCGGTAATCATTATTAGAACTTATTTTCTTCTGGTGATTTATTCCTCTCAAAAAATATAAAGGCCCGGATTCACGTATGGAGCGCATATTTCTGAGCGGGCGTAACGTATCCTATTTACGTTACGCCTCCGCAACTTTGCCAGGCAAGTGCAGTATTCACAAAGAAAAGTTGCGGCGGCGTAGCGTAAATAGACTGGCGTAAGCCCGCCTAATTCAAATGTGGAAGATGTGGGCGTGTGTTATGTAAATGTATTGTGACCCCATGTAAATGACGCTTTCTCCGAATGGCGCATGCGCCGTTCGTGAAAGTATCCCAGTGCGCATGCTCCAAATTAACCCGCAAAAAGCCAATGCTTTCGACGTGAACGTAAATGACGCCCAGCCCTATTCGCGAACGACTTACGCAAACAACGTAATCGACGAAAAATTTTGACGCGGGAACGACGTCCATACTTAACATTGGCTGCGCCTCATAGAGCAGGGGTAACTTTACGCCAGAAAAAGCCTTATGTAAACGGCGTTTCTTTACTGCGACGGCCGGGCGTACGTTCGTGAATTGGCGTATCTAGCTGATTTACATATTCTAGGCGTAAATCAGCGAACACACCCCTAGTGGCCAGCGTAAATATGCAGTTAAGATACGACGGCGTAGGAGACTTACGCTGCTCGTATCTTAGCAAAATTCTGGCGTATTTGATTCTTTGAATCAGGCGCCAAGATACGACGCCTCACATTCAGGGAAACGACGGCGTATCTCCTACCTGAATCTGGGCCAAAATATTTTAAGAACAAAAAAAAAAAATATTTGTATATTATAGCCGTTTGCAGCGTTATTCTTATTCATTCTTTTTTTACTTTCTTAGGTGGACTTTCTATCCCTATAGGGGCCCCGGTGATGTAGGACCCCCGTCACCCCCTGTGGGACCCCCGTCACCCCCTGTGGGACCCCTCGAAGGACCCCCGTCACCCCCTGTGGGACCCCCGTCACCCCCTGTGGGACCCCTCGAAGGACCCCCGTCACCCCCTGTGGGACCCCCGTCACCCCCTGTGGGACCCCTCGAAGGACCCCCGTCACCCCCTGTGGGACCCCCGTCACCCCCTGTGGGACCCCTCGAAGGACCCCCGTCACCCCCTGTGGGACCCCCGTCACCCCCTGTGGGACCCCCGTCACCCCCTGTGGGAGGTCTGGTTTTGATATGACGGATACTTTGTAGACATTCGTTTTCAGTCATGTACAATGTACTCATATCATGGACGGCCGTCATATGGGGGGAGGGGAGATGATTCGGGGAAGATCCGATTGCGTCCTGGGAATTTTTTTTTGGGGGGGGGGGGGT
Source organism: Rana temporaria (assembly GCF_905171775.1). NCBI lineage: Eukaryota > Metazoa > Chordata > Amphibia > Anura > Ranidae > Rana > Rana temporaria. The sequence goes on along the minus strand of NC_053494.1, from coordinate 223,447,274 downwards.
TCCTTTCTCTGGATCTTCAGTGGGTATTGGGTTCTGTATACAGAGGTTTTCTATTTCTGTTTTTTCTTTTATTGGTTGAACTGGATGGACTTGCGTCTGTTTTCCTCCTGACAATGTAACTCGTTGTAACTTGTAACTAAAGCCGGCCGGCCATACACGGTCACATTTCCAACAAATTTTCTTTTCAAAATCAAAACGTTCGTTTTGTGATCCGATGACGCCACCATTGATTTTCGATATTCGGCCGACCACGCCTTCATGTTCCCCCCCGAATATTCTTTTCTTGCACATGCGCATTTTTTTCTTTTACATTTCCAGGAATATTTTTTTAATTATTTTTTTCTTTTATGAAATTATTTTTAATTTATTCTCACCTACAGTATATATTTTATAATATATTTAATATCATTTATTTATAAATAAATAATAAACTAATAATAATCCAATGACACGGATTCTTGCAGGATGTGAGGATGATACAATTCAGTATAGAGAGTCTGAGTATCATTATTATAAAGGATTTATATATTATTATTACTATACAGAAATTATATTATTATTATTATTGTTGTTGTTATACGGGATTTATATATTATTATTATTATTATTATACAGGATGTATTAATTATTATTATTGTTGTTATATAGTATTTATATTATTATTATTATTATTATTATTATTATTATTGTTGTTATATAGTATTTATATATTATTATTATTTTTATTATTATTTTTATTATTATTATTATTATTATTATTATTATTATACAGGATTTATTAATTATTATTATTGTTGTTATATAGTATTTATATATTATTATTATTATTATTATTATTATTATTATTATTATTATTATTATTATTATTATTGTTGTTATGTGGGATTTATATATTAATATTATTGTTGTTATATAGTATTTATTATATATATATATATATATATATATATATATATATATATATTTTTTTTTTGTGATCCGATGACGCCACCATTGATTTTCGAAATTCGGCCGACCACGCCTTCATGTTCCCCCCTGAATATTCTTTTCTTGCACATTTTTTTTCTTTTACATTTCCAGGAATATTTTTTTAATTGTTTTTTTCTTTTATGAAATTATTTTATTTTTTCTCACCTACAGTATATATTTTATAATATATTTTATATAATTTATTTATAAATAAATAATAAATAAATAATAATCCAATGACACAGATTCTTGCAGGATGTGAGGATGATACAATTCAGTATAGAGAGTCTGAATATTATTATTATTACTATACAGAAATTATATTATTATTATTATTATTATTATTATTATTATTATTATTATTATTATTATTATTGTTGTTGTTATACAGGATTTATATATTATTATTATTATTATTATTATTATTATTATTATTATCATTACTATACAGGATTTATAAATTATTATTATTATTATTATTGTTATGTGGTATTTATATATTAATATTATTGTTGTTATATAGTATTTATTATATATATATTATTTTGTGATCCGATGACGCCACCATTGATTTTTAGAAATTCGGCCGACCACACCTTCATGTTCCCCCGAATATTATTTTCTTGCGCATTTTTTTTTCTATTACATTTTTCGCACGATTCTCCCATCATTGATAGGAAAATTGTTTGTTTTTCAACAAATTTCCAACATGTCGGATTCCTCAAATTTGTTTGCCGCACTAAAATTGGCTGCCGCCCCACAAACGGTGCGAAATTCGTACGAAAATTATTTCGCGATTCGAAGCGTGTACGGCCGGCCGCCTTAATATTTCTCCGTATGGATATTGCCGATCTCTCTCCGATCTCTCCTGATAAAGAAGATCTTATAAAACACATTCCAGAGTTCTCCAATCACAGCGCAGGATCCGAGATGTTTCGGTGGAAATAGATTTTGCCATCTTATGTGATCAGATTGTATCATTATATGCGGGGGAGGGGGAGGAGTTACACTTTATTGTATCATTATAGGAGGGGGAGGAGCTACACTTTATTGTATCATTATAGGAGGAGGGGGAGGAGTTACACTTTATTGTATCATTATAGGAGGAGGGGGAGGAGTTACACTTTATTGTATCATTATAGGAGGAGGGGGAGGAGTTACACTTTATTGTATCATATAGGAGGAGGAGGGGGAGGAGTAACACTTTATTGTATCATTATAGGAGGAGGGGGAGGAGTTACACTTTGTTATTATTTTTAGTATTCTGGATTTTTGGCGCCAACGCTTTGCGATGCATTTCAATACAAAGGCTTTCATTAGTAGTAAAAAGAAAATCAGTAATAAAAATGCCATAAAACTATCTCCTATTTTGTAGACGCCATGGGCCAGATCCACGTAGCGCGGCGCTTCTTTACGTCCGGCGTAGTATCTCAGATACACTACGCCGCCGTAACTTACAGCGTATTTCCCGTATACACAAAGAATTTGCGCCGTAAGTTACGGCGGCGTAGTGTAAATGTGTCGGCGTAAGGGCGCGCAATTTCAAATGGCTAAGATGTGGGCGTGTTTTATGGTAATACGTCTTGACCCGACGTAAATTACGTTTTTTCTGAACGTCGCATGCGCAGTCCGTGGGGGTATCCCAGTGCGCATGCTCCAAATTAACCCGCAACAAGCCAATGCTTTAGATGTGAACGTCATTCTACGCAAAGCCCTATTCGCGAACGTTTTACGCAAACAACGTACACGACGGAAAATTAGACACGGGAACGACGTCCATACTTAACATTGCCTATGCCTCATATAGCAGGGGTAACTTTACGCCGAAAAAAGCCTAACGGAAACAACGTAAAAAAATGCGCCGGCCGGACGTACGTTTGTGGATTGGCGTATCTAGCTAATTTGCATACTCAACGCGGAAATCGACGGAAACGCCACCTAGCGGCCAGCGTAAATATGCACCTTAGATCCGACGGCGTACTAAGACGTACATCAGTCGGATCTAGCCCAGCTACAGGCGTATCTTGTTTTGTGGATACAAAACAAAGATACGCCGGAGCATCCTAGAAGTTACGCGGCGCATCAATAGATACGCCAGCGTAACCGCTTCGTGGATCTGGCCCTATATATAACTTTTGCGCAAACCAATCGATAAACGCTTATTGTGATTTTTTTTACCAAAAATATGTAGAAGAATATGTATCGGACTAAACTGAGGAAAAAAAAAGTTTTTTATATATATTTTTGGGGGATATTTATTATAGAAAAAAGTAAAAAATGTTGCTTTTTTTTTTTTTAAATTGTCGCTCTATTTTTGTTTACAGCGCAAAAAAATAAAAACCGCAGAGGAGATCAAATACCACCAAAAGAAAGCTCTATTTGTGGGGAAAAAAGGACGTCAGTTTCGTTTGGGAGCCACGTCGCACGACCGCACAATTGTCTGTTAAAGCGACGCAGTGCCGAATCGCAAAATGTGGCCTGGTCATTGGGCAGCCAAATGGTCCGGGGCTGAAGGGGTTAATGTGTATCCCTCCCTCCTGAGACGCTCTCATTCTAGTTGGTGTCTCTCTTCATTACAGATGTTGTGGGACTACAAGTCCCAGCATTCCCCTCATATTATGTGGATGTCGCACTCAATCACTTCAGAAGATTTGGGGGTTTTGTGTATTTTGCGATCGGTTGGCGGATTTTCGGTCGCCGTCGCTGCGTGTGAGTTATCCGGCGGGTTTTGTGTATTTTGCGATTGGTTGGCGGATTTTCGGTCGCCGTCGCTGCGTGTGAGTTATCCGGCGGGTTTTGTGTATTT